>NC_057768.1:27363476-27489532 GCF_010389155.1 Erigeron canadensis
CCCTTACAGTGTTGTTGTAAGTTCCCATAATTCTAAGGTGCATGAATTAATTATCGATTCTCGATTACCTTTTGAATACCGTCATTTCTAGCAGATCAACTGATGAAATGATTGTATGTCAAGTTGGATCCTAACCTAGTGAAAGTAATTTGTTAGATGAATTTAACAAGGGTAAATTACATTTCTTAAGGATTAATTATCAAAAATACCGATAATTGAACTTTTGTCTGTTTTGAAGATGGCAACAACAAATCCTTCTCAAACATACACCAATCGGCTTTCAGGTCGATGCTAGAAAAAGAAAAGACTTTCTGGAGCCAAACTTCAATGACTGGGTTCAAGTCATTGATGAGCAGACCCGTTGTTCCGGGAGCGAATGCTTCAACTTGAAAGTTGGCTGCATACAATGCTCGGTATGATAGACACAATGAGGTTGCTTGTTAATGTTGGAAAGCATGAATGCCGACCTTCAAAAGCAATTTGAGCATTCATTTCATGTGATATGCTCACTGAACTCAAGTCTTGTACTAAAGCAAGCCGGAGTGGAGTGTTCGACCTAGTTGATCAACTTCATGACTTGCGACACGAGCATGGAACATCGGTTAGTCCTCAAGTACTCTAGTTGAAGAGGTACTCATGGGCAATTGGAAAGGTTAAACTAGCTTATCATCTGCATATTACTATTGGCATGAACCTAAAAAGCGGATTTTTTAGGAGTTCGTGCGCAATTGTAATATGCATAGCATTAGTAAAACCACAGCTAAACTTCATGTCATGTTAATGAGTATGAGAAAGAGCTTCCAAGGAAATCTGCTACATCCCGAGTTCTTATGATCAAGGGGGGAAAGGTTCAGAAAGCAAAACAACCGTAAGCTAAGGGCAAGATTTTTGGTAAGAGAAACAAGTTGTGTTTATCTCAAAACCTTAAAGACCCTTTGGCAAAAGGAGCATACGGCTAAAGTATCTAGCTGAGTTGAATGTGAAGAGAAACAAGCTGGTTCGACAAGTGCTTCAAGTATCTTCAAAATTGAATTATATGCGTTGTTATACAAATAAATTCAATAGCAAAGAGTCAAGTTTAACTTGGACTCTAATTATCTTGACATAGTCATCTTGTTTAATTTTGTCAAGAAAGGCATTTAAAGACTTCAAAGGGACGGTGTCTTACAATCAAATGATGAATCATTTGATAAATGCATGGATTTGACATTATCATTAGCAAGAAACGCATTGGAAATCTTCATTATGAAGAGATCTTGCAATCAAATGATGAATCATTTGATAAATTGCGTGTTTTTGGGATTATCGTTAGCAAGAAACACATGGAAATCTTCATAATGAAGGGATCTTGAAATCAAATGATGAATCATTTGATAAATGTGTTGTCGTTAGCAAGAAATGCATACTTCAAATTGAAGGGATCTTAAAATCAAATGATGAATCATTTGACAAAAGATCGTTAAATCAAATGATGAATCATTTGACAAATGCATGCCTTGTGATTTCGGCAAGATGACGAGAATACCTTTTCTGCATAAAACCGGAGAGGGCTAAGGAATTACTTGGACTAATACATTCAGGTGTATGTAGCCCATTTAGGCATGTGTCAAGGAAAGGCTAGCTACTCATCATTTTTATAATGATTTCAGTCATTATGGTATGTTTAATTGCTTAAACATAAACAAGAAGTCTTCGAAATATTCAATGAATTTAAAAGTGAAGTAGAGAATCAACTCAATAGAACCATCAAGATTCTTCGTTCGGATCGAGATGAAGAATACTTAAGCCAAAAGTTTAAGGATCATCTAAAAGCTTGTGGATTTATCCAAGAGCTTACTCCTATATAAGGGTATATGTGAAAGGAGAAATCAAACCTTGTTAAGCATGGTAAGATAAACGATGAACCTTAAGACTCTCCCATTTCATTTTGGGATTATGCTCTAGAGATTGCTGCATGCATTCTCAATATGGTTCCAACCAAGAAGGTTGACAAGACACCGCATGAATTGTGGCATGGAAGTGTTCCTAAGTTGTCTTATAAAGGTAGGGATGTGAGGCACTCGTGAAACGAGACACGCTGACAAACTTGAATCCAGATCTGTCAAGGCATCTTTGTAGGATACCCAAAGGAAACGATGGGTTACTACTTCTACTTTCCTACCGAAACATTGTCAAAGACTTTTGATTTGCTGAGTTCCTTGAAAGGAGACTCATATCTCAAGAGGACAGTGGGAGGATTGTTGAACTTGATGAGCATCAAGAAGATGTGTCAACTTCTAAAGATACTAGCAATCTTCAACTTGGGGGGGAAATGTTCAAAGAAATGAATCTCTAGGTGAACTACAAGTTGAAGATAAAGCGATTCCAGTTCGTAGGTCCTCAAGGACAATACGTGCTCGTGAAAGGTTAAATCTTATGATTGAGGCTGAAGAACACGTAGTAGGAGATTTGAATGAACCTCCTAATTTCAATGCTGCATTATCAGATCCGGAATCTGACAAATGGCTTGAAGCTGCGAATGTGGAAATGAAATCCATGAAAGACAATCAAGTCTGGAGCTTGGTTGATCTTCCACCAAATGATAGCACTGTTGGGTGTAAGTGGATCTTCAAGAAGAAGACCGACATGGATGGAAATGTACACACCTATAAAGCTCGTCTTGTGGCGAAAGGTTATACTCAACTCTTTGGAGTTGATTATGAGGAAACCTTTCTCCGGTGCGGACATTAGAGCTATTAGGATCATCTAGCCATAGCAGCGTACTATGACTTTGAAATATGGCAAATAGATGTCAAAACCGCTTTCTTGAATGGTTTTCTAGACGAGGAAGTCTATATGGTACAACCAAAAGGTTTTGTCGATCCTAAATATCCCAACAAAGTATGCAAGCTTCAAAGGTCCATTTATGGACTAAAGCAAGCATCAAGGATCAAGGAGTTGGAATAAAAGGTTTGATGAAGAGATCAAAAAGTTTGATTTTGTTCAGAATCCTGATAAGCCATGTGTATATCGCAAAGCTAGTGAAAGTAATGTTATTTTCCTTGTCTTGTATGTCGATAACATATTGATAATAGGAAATCACATTCCAATGTTGAAAGACGTTAAACATTATCTTGGAAAGTGTTTCGCTATGAAAGACTTGGGTGAAGCAACATTCATACATGGAATCAAAATCTATAGAGATAGAAGTAAACGGTTGATCGGATTAAGTCAAAGTGCGTATATAGATAAGATCTTGAAGAGATTCAAGATGGAAAATTCTAAGCGCGGGAATTTGCCTATGCAAGAAGGACTTAATTTATCTAGCAAGAACGGTGCTTCTACACCTGAAAAGGTGGAGTGTGTGCAAAGAGTTCCTTATGCTTCGGTTGTGGGATCTATCATGTATGCGGAAAGATGCACTAGACCTGAAGTGTGTTCGCTCAAAATATTGTTAGCCGATATCAGCAAAATCCCGGAGTGGATCAGTGAACTGCTGTGAAAAGTATTCTTAAGTATATGCGGGGTACTAAAGAATTATTCTTGGTGTATGGTTGAAATCCTGATCAAATTCAAATGGTAATAGAATTTGTGATGTTGGATTTCATGACTGATGAAGATGAATCAAGAATATCAGTCGGGATACGTCTTCATTTTAAATGAAGACACGGTGGAATGCTATAAGCTAATAGCAAACCACAGTTGCTATGTATGTATCAGAATCTGAGTATATTGTCGTCTCAGAGAAGACGACATGAAGGTTGTCTGGATTATAAAGTTTATTTTTGGATTTATATGATAATCCTCAAATAACACACCTATGGAACTGTACTATGATAATTCGGGAGCAATTATCATTGCAATGAACCTGGGTTCAGAAAGGTGTCAGACATTACCTGAGAAGATATCACTACGTTCGTGAGCAAAGCGAATTGCGTGAAATCAAATTACTCAAAGTTCACACAGATTATAACTTAGCGGATCCTTTTACAAAGGCATTGTTAAAAGGAAAGGTCAATAAGTATGCTGTGGGCATAGGTTATTGCTAAGTTATATCATGTAAATCTGTGATTGGTATTTGGATAATGGGATGTAAACAATTGTTATTTTCAATAAATGAATTTTTATACGCGGTATAAGTGGTTTCATTTTTATAATAATTGTGTCTATATTTGCATGTTTAAATCCATGAATATTAGTTGAATATTCTAAATGTCTATTGTCGATTAATATATGGGAATATATTAAGTAAGACAATTGTGAGAGATTGGTGAAAATATTTAAGGGATTTTGAAGATAGTGGATCGTACCAAACTCACATGATATTCAAAAGGTGAATATTGGACTTACCCCACAGAACGAATTATCATTTTATGGATCGGCGCTATTAAATGAAATTCGTGAAATGGTTATTTTATTTATCCTTTGACTTGAGATACAAGTGAGTTATGCATGTGTGGATTGCATTTCTTGATATAGTTCCTAACTGTCCTGAACAAGGCAGTAATAAAGGGCTATTTTCAGAAATGTTAAGAAACGACATGGTCAGACACTTGTAGTCAATAAAGGATTTGTTCCTTCATTTTGCAACTGAAGTATGATACCATTAGGCGCCCTCATTAATTAATTGAAGATGTTTGTGTGGCCACACCCAAATGAACTCAAGAAATTGTCTTGACTAATTTGGTAATCTTGATTAATTGTATAAATGAGAAACAAAATCGTTAAATTATGAAATGACATTGATCCATATTCATAATTAACAAGGGTATCTGAACAAAGGGATATTAAAGATTAAATCATTTCAACTTGGCAATTTAAAAATCTATTCTTAAATATTTCTGGGAGCATTGGAGTGTTGCTAGACGCCAACCAATGTTATTGCCTTTATAATAACATGCTCAAGTGGGAGCTGTTGGAGTGTGATCATTTTATTATAAATCGCATGTCCGTGAATAATTTAAGTCTACGGGGTCACATGAAATGACACGGTAACTCGATAATATTAATTGATATATTAAGTAATATATTAATAGTTTGATCACGAAATAATTAATTAAACATAATAAAAGGGTTAATATATTTAATAGTTAAAAAGGAGAATTAAAAAGTGAAAATTGGAAAATGGATTTGGGCCCTAAATCTAAAGAGGCCGGCCATGACAAAGGCCTTGTAAGCCTTTGTCTAACTTGTTTTCCAAGATTGTTTAACCTAATTAAGCCCTATAAATAGAGGCTTAATTCTTGGTTTTTCATATACTTTTTTCACATAAGCAAATTCTCTCCTTTTTCTTTCTTGCTTTGAAGTGGCCAAAATTCCTTCTTCTAAGAGGGGTTTCGACTTTGAAGTTGAAGGTTCAAGCAAAAGGTTTGTTTGTTTTGTGATCGAGTACTAGCATACGTTGTTCGGGGTGTCTAGTGTGCGATCGTAAAGGGGTTTTGCTTTAAACCCTAAGCATTAATAATAATCTTATTATTATTATCTTTATTGGAGCTTTGCATAAGATACACAACTCAATTCTATTATTTGTTAATTAATTTGATTGCATATATGTTTCGATTTCTTCCGTTGCACTTACTCGTGATTATATGGTTATTTATGTGTTCATATTCTAACACTTGGAGGGTGGTAAAAGACCGCATCCTGACCGGTGTTAACTTGTGGTTTAGAGGGGTGCCCTGTTTGTGGGAATGGTATTGAGACATCTATCCTTTCACACTTTCTCGGATTTTTACATTGCTAAAAGAGTTTAGATTTGTATTTGTAAGTGGTTCATTGTGGATCTTTCTACCCATTTACACCGGCTGATCTCATCAGTTTTGTGGAAAACATGAATAACAAGAAAAAAAACTAAGAAATGCTTATCACAATCATATATACGCCATATGGTGGATTGGTGGGAGATATGGAAGTTCAAGAACAATGTTGTTTTCAACTTAGATAAGAAACGGGCCATTATGCTTGTTAATGCAACCATGTCTTTGGTTCCATTAATTATAGATGCATTAAAGCCAATTATTGAATGGGAGATTGAGACGAGTGGATTAAAAATCAATTATTGCATCATTAATGACTTCGTGGAGGTCGAATTTTGTAAGATTTGGGCCGACGGGGATCCTATTTTTTTTGTCTTTCTACTAGATGATTGTTGCCAAGAAGGCAAGAACGTTGTGTGCATTAGTTGATCTCATGTGCCAATATTAGTGGCAACAAATTGTATAAGAGTTGGAACAATTGGAGATGAAATGTATGCAATTGATAGAATGTCAAATTACAATAAAGGGGTATCAAAAAGTTATAACTTTTACTAGCACGTTACTCGCGCAATGCGGCGGTGGTCGTGACAATGCCGTTGTAGTGGGGGCCGAGTGTTGGTAGTGGAGACAACGTCGAGCGGTGTGGATAATTGATGTAAATGGTTAATGAAAATATATTAAAGAATAAAGAATTGGTAGTGTAAATTAATCATTAATGTTATGGGGTAGTGTATGTTGAAATATTTTAAAGGGTGCTAAGTGAAAATATTACATATTTTCAACACTTCCATAAATAAAAGGGCTATTTCTTTTATAATATAGTATAAATGTATAAGGATTGTGAATAGATACAGAAATACATGTAGTGGAGAAGAAATTAGAATTCGAAGAAGATACGAATTTAATGGAATAACTAGATTAGAATTCGAGGAAGATACGAGTGTAATGGAATAACTAGATTACGTCTTGTGTCAACACACAGAATACCTATAAGTTACATATTTTAATAAATTTAAAAACTTATTATTAATCGGTTAATTTTATTACAAAAATATATTAAATAGTATTTCATTTAAGATAATTAAAAATCTGAAAGAATTTTTTTATAAATAAAAGAGTTTACTTTCTTAGTTCTTTACTTGTTTTATCCTTAGTTAATTAAAAAATAAGTATAAAAAATAATTAAATGAATGAATGATAGTAAAAATATATTATTAATCCAATTAAATTTGAAATATTAATAATCACTATAAGAAAAATGCTTTTTTGCAACGAAAATTTTTCGTTGCCAAAAACACGCTAAAAGACAAAAAAAAACTGTTTTTTGACTTTTTTTTGTCAAACTTCTTTTTTGCAACGAATATTCGCTGCAAAAAGTAATAATAAAATTCAATTTCATTTTCTTTTATATATATTCTTTTTTGCAACGAAAATATTCGTCGCAAATTTTTTTCCGATTTTTTTCTCTTCAATTTTTCCCGCCGTAGCGGGAAAATTTTCCCGACATTCTTTTTTGCAACGAATTTTTCGTTGCAATTATTTATTTTTTGACTTTTCATTTTCGTTCTAAAATTTCAGTTTCCCGTCATTCTTTTTTGCCGCAAACTTTTTTTTTGACTTTTTTATTTTCCTCTAACATTTCAGTTTCCCGCCATTATTTTTTGCAACGAATTTTTCGTTGCAACTTTTTTTTTTTGACTTTTTCATTTTCCCTCTAACATTTCAATTTCCCGCCAACTTAATTCCAACGAATTTTTGTTGCAAAAAAAAAAAAATTGGATTTTTAATTATTTTACATAATAGATAGTTATTTAATTTTGAAAAATTTAAAGTTAATATTTAATATTTTAATTTAATGAAAAGTTAAAAAATTATGATAATAAAAGTAATTATAAAATATTTAATTTTGTTATTTAATACTTATTAATAATCAAAAATAGTCATTTGTCTATATTAATAAGTCTAAGTTATTAAATAAATTAATAATTAAATTAACTATTAATTATCTTTTGATAAATAAGTATAGATTTTTGTTAAACATAAATTAAACGATAAATATAATTATTAATTAAAGTTAAATTAAGACTAATATATTTAGTAGTAAAAAAATTAATTATGTTTATTAATAAGAATAATATACTTTATAATTAATTTAATTACTAATTGTCTTTTGGTAAAGAAGGTATTGGTTTATATAAAACGATAGTTAGACGATAAATAATACTAATTGAAATAATAACTAATTAATAAATGTTGTAAACATATACAGTATAACCTCTGTAAATTAATAATGTTGGGACGGAGATATTTTATTAATTTAACGGGTTATTAATTTATCGAGTGTAAATTTACAATACTTATCTTAAGTTGAACTTGAGATATTTATAAATTTATCGAGTATTAGTTTATAGAGGTTATACAGTATTGAGGAATAATACATGGATACATGATATATCGTACATCACTTATATATACTTTGATTGATACCTACATGTTATAACGAAGACTAATGCATACATATATATGTAGTGAAATCGAATAAGGTAACTTCATAACATAAGATACATATATAAAGGCTATCTTATCTTGAATATATAGAAGGTTCATATGAATCCGTTTAGATGTAAGTTCATATATACATACTTTCATACTTGTCAATCAATACTCGTATATACATACACACATGTTGTTCACATACACGAGTTATATACAAACAAATGATTAAGATGTGTACTGGGCTCATTAGGCCCAATGATTAAACGAGCACCATAAATGAAACGTTTGAAAGATCTTGATAGCTAAATGAGACATACAATCATAAACATACATATTGAGCCCAATTAGGCCCAATTATTTTATGAACACAATAAACGAAGCTCTTGATAGATAAAAGAGACATACATTCATACATATATACATATTGGGCCTATTAGGCCCAATTACTAGATGAACACAGTAAACGAAGCTTTTGATAGATAAGGGTGACATACATTCATACATACATATCGGGCCCAATTAATAGATTACCACAATAAACAAAGCTTTTGAAAGCTAAGAGAGACATACACTCATACAAACATACATATTAGGCCCATAAGGCCCAGTTACTATATGAACGCAATAAACGACGCTTTTGAAAGTTAAGAGACACGCATTGATACAAACATGCATATATTCATTCATACATACATACATACATATATGCATACATACACCACAAGCAAAACTTTTATTTAGCTAAGAGAGATATACATATAAACTTACACATACACATCAATAGTAATGTGTGAAAAATGAGTGTCAATTATATGAAAATTTGTCAATTTTAATTTTGTCTAGATGTAAAATATGCATAAAAAAATAACTCTTAATGTCGTCTTCTACGGATTTTGTATCTAAAATATAGTATGGAAAAACAACATATACATATGATCAAGTTAAGAAAAAAAAAAACATACAATTATCATATTTATATAATGTATTTAACATATAAACTTTAAATTTTATTTTTTTCGTATTTTTTGTTTGTTAATAAAAAATATTATCGTATTATATATTTAACTCATCCATATAACTTACGGGTATTATTATTATATATATATATATATATATATATATATAAAAGCATCATTTATTTTATATAATATTAAATATAATTATTTTAGAAGAAAAATAATTTATATAAATACAAATAAATATTACAAAATTAAAAAGCCCAAACCCACCATTTTAGTCCCTAAATTTCGGCCCAACCTACCCAAGGCCCAAACACACTAATAAACCCTAACCCTACCTATATAACCCATTCATCCTCTCTTTTTCCCCCTCATTTCACAACTTAAGTCTTAAACACATACATCTCTCTCTCTTCACTCTTCTCTCCCACCCTTGATAGAACAGAATCCGGCTACCATCCTTGTCAGTCGCTGGAAATTGATGGTCGCCTCCCCCTTCGCCGGAAACATCCGAAAACCATTGCAACCTCACCATCTCCATCTTCCTTACATCATACAACCTTTCTCCACCATCTCCCCTTCGCCGTTGCTCTCCGCCACCGTCAGACACCGGTAACCGACGACCGCCTCTTTTTTGCTCCGGAAACAGCCGCAGCCGACAGCCACCACCACTACAACGGTAATCGTTTGTTGATCTCTTTTCTTTTAATTTTCCTTCTTTTTATAGTTTTTTTTATTATGGTTTTGTTTCTTCTTTTTATAAATTTGTAGCCTCCACAACCACCACCACCCACCGCACTAACCGGCCAGACCACTACTACAACCCCACCCGCCGGACCATCAACCGCCGCACAACATACACAGGTTTTTCTTTGTCTTATTTTGATTTTTATTACTTTTTCATATTTGTTCATAATCATATATATATAATAAATATTTTATCTAATGATTTAATTATAGATTAATTAATGATTGAATTTTTAATAAATTTCAGATTTCTTCAAGGAGCTAAATGTGAAGGGATTGCATACTTCTTTTTTTTTTTTACAGTTTAATGTATTATGTATTTAATTTGTTTTATAGTTTTTGTTTTTATATTTTTTTAATGATATTAAAGATGTTGTTGTTGATATTAAATTTAGTGTACAATAATTTTTTGTTCACTTTGTGTTAATATATGTGTTTCAAATTTAGTGTACGATAAATTTAGTTTGTATTTGGTTTTTATGATTTTGTTGATGTAAAAATGTGTTATTGATTGGAAAGAGGTTATTGATATTTTTTCATATTGAGTTTTAATAAAAGCTGTAATTTTGTAAAAAATTTTTTTTGTGTTCTAGACCAAATTTTGCCTCAAAAAATTAATAAAATTCAATTTTTTTGAATTTTTTCATTTGCTTCCTTTATTTCTGTTTTTCCCTCTTAAATTTTTAATAAAATTTTGAAATTCTTTTTGCAACAAATATTTGTTGCAATTTTCGTTGCAAATCTTTTTCGAATTTCTTTTTGATTTTCTTTTAAAAACTGGGGACCACAAAATTTCGCTACAAATTCTTTTTTATAACCACTTTTCCGAAACGAAAAAATTTGTTGCAAATTTCATTGCAAAAAATAATTTGCAACGAAAATGATGTTTTTTGCAACGAAAAATTCGTTGCAAAAGGTGATTTTTCTTGTAGTGAATATATAAAAAGGTTAAAATTGATAAAATTTAATTTAATTAAGGTGTATAAAATAAATAAAGAAAAGACTTTTTAAGGACTTTTTTTTATAATTAATATAAAATTATGATGATGTGGAATGACGAATTGAGTTTTATTTAGGTTATTGCAAAAAAAAGTACTCTCCTAGAGAGTAAAGATAAAATGAAAGGGAGAAAGAAAAAGAGGACATAGGGTTTTAAAAATATGGATTATGGATATGGATATGGGTTTTAAGTAGAGGTGTTCGCGGTTTGGTTTTTACCTGGTTAAACTGTAAACATACTGTTTAAAAAACCGAAAAAAAAAACAAACCGTTTTTGAATTTGGTTTTGGGTTTGGTTTGTAACCAAAACCGAATTAAATATGTGGTTTTTGGTTTGGTTATGGTCATATGATAATGAATTTGGTTAAACCGAAAAAACCGAATAACTTATATTACTATGATGTATTATTAAAAATATTTAATGCATATATTTTTTTGTATGGATAATTATTTATGTATTTTTTACTTTTTATGTCTATTTGTTATGTTAACTTTTTTTCGAAATTAGAAAAATTAAAATGACAAACAATGAAGAACTCGATGGAATTTTTTTTAATATTAATGACAAACAAGAGTTTAGCAGTTTGAGTTATGTTTACTTATTTATCCATATTGTGTTTGAAGTCTAAATTACCACATTGGTGAAAATTGAAATTATGAACCTATTTTGATTGGACACAACTTAGACAAAAAAAAAGGTGAAGTTTTGTTTTCATATTTGGTTTTTTCGGTTTTAAACCGAAACCGAACTGAATTCTAATTTGGTTTTCGGTTTGGTTTTTTAAATTTGAATTAGGTTTTGGTTTTGAAAAATAAAAATAAAAAAACCAAAAAACCCGAACCAAATAGACCGAATAACTGAAAACCGAACCGATGAACACCCCTAGTTTTAAGGTGTGATGGTCAAGTGCGTGAAAATGTGTCAGAATAAAGAAATAATAGCCATTGCTAAATCCTGATTTTAGCTCAATTTTTTCCCTTGATATAAGCGTAGTTGCTAAACTTTTACGAGTCATTATTATAAGTCGAGTCGATTTACACCAAAAACTGTTTGTTCACCAGACTTTTACGAGTCGCTGTGTAAACTTGTACTTAGTTAATGTGAGTCGCAATCTTAAAATTATTGTATTTTAATATTATGGTTATATATTATATATTACGAGAGTAAGTACCCGCGCGTTGCGGCGTGAAATGGTGAGGGTGATAGGTCATAAGATAGGTAATAGATTGTGATAGCCTAATGCCTTAACCGTACGGGCTCCGCCCTCGGATTTAAAATTTCGTCGAAAGTATATCGAATAAAATCTCTAATGTAAGAGTATGAAATTTTAAGAACACCCATATAATTTTTATAATATATCTGTGTACGGTTTTTGAGATAAAAGATTTTGAATGAATTAGAGGAATAAAATGATTTATGGATGAGAGATAAGGTTGAAAGTTGTAGGGCATTGATGTATGATACATCATGCAATGTTGAAAAATTGAAAAGTGGATTTGCTTTATAATATTGTATAGATATTTATGGCTACATCATTTTGTGTATCATCTATGTATTTTTTTTATCCGTTTATTCCGAATTTAAAGTTAAGCTATAAGTTTATAACTCAAAAGTCAAAACTATCTAATATATAATATTTTAGTAAATGTATTAAGATAATCAATTATATATTGTTTATAAAAACGTCATATATATAATTATACTATATTATGTAATATTTAAAAATGTCATAGCTTTTAAAAATCGAGTCACGTGAGTCAAAAAATCTATTTTTGAGTCTAATCAAAAGTTATTAATTCACGACTATGATAGAGGAGTAATCTTTGGAGGAAGTGCTTGGTCTAGCCAACGGGTATTTAAGGACATTCAATGTTTAGGCTCCCTTTGGATTAGAAGCAGGGCGAAGAAACTCTCAGACTGTAGGGAATAAGGCATTTCAAGCACGCCATTTGCTTGCTACGTCACAAGCACGCCCTCTTTTCTCCGTTGCATTTATCACGCCCCTTCAGTTTTTGTGACCAAGAACGCCCCTCGGGGCACTGTTCCGGGCGTTTCCGTGGCGTTCCAGGGCGTTCCAAGGGAGAAAAGGTGAAATTGAAGGCTAGAGGAACGCTTTGTTCCGGATAGCCTTCAAATGACTTGGTTGAATTGGAGAAATTTTCTATTATGTAATTATTGTATTCGTTTACTATAAATATCTCTGGTGTATACCTATTGTACGTGATTTTCTATTTTGTACACGTCAGTTTTAAGGGTTTTTTTTTAAAAGCTTATCAATTTTCCGAATTTTTTGAAACGAGTTGGGCTTTTAATTTAAGTCCATAATTTTTGTCATGTAAGTCGGTGGTTATTCTTTTTGTTCCTTTTATAAATAGACTTTTTAGGGTTCTTATTTATTATTCTACACAAAATCCAAAAACCTGTCCCTCAGTCCCAGCTGCCGCAGGCCATCTTGCTTTTTTTGTAAGCAAACTTTTTTCGATTCTTATTTTTATTCAATTTAATTAATGAATGCTCTACTTTAGTTTAATCTTTTGAGTTTGATCTTCTCGTGCGTTTTGAATTGAATTTTGTGTTTCTTTGATTTATTATATGTTAATAATTATTAATTAATAATATTTATAATACGTTTTTTAGTGTACTAAATTCAATTGAAATTTTTATCCAATAAATTCAATTGAGATTATTTTTGTGTTATATTGTACCCCGGGAGTGATAAATCTACAACAATTCTTTGCCATCCACAACAATGCACGCTTTACACAGTTACACTGTGCAGTATAATATATACATTTGTTGTAGATGGCAAAAAATTGATGTAGATATATCATGCGAGATCACGAGTAAAATAATGTGATCGACTAGGTTTCGGTGTTTTTTTGCTTGTGTGTCTCTGTAGAAGTAGAAGGTTTGTTTTGTGTATACCGTATAAATGCAGCATCAAGTTTTCAAAAAGGGGTAACACGAATGATTTTTTATCGCGTTAACCGTTTTGTAATGGGGTCAAAATATGTAAGTTTCGTTATCTTAATAAGATTAATTGCACATTCAGAGAACCGTGAGGTGAAACTGTGTGAGCCAACAAAGTTGTCTGCTTTCCTGTGATAAGGCAGTAAAGCAAATGGATACATCTATTTTAGGCATTGTGAGGGTTAGTCTAGTTGCACGAGTTGTATCTTTTTAAGATTTTGTTTGTCAATTTGGTTGCTAGTCTATTTGCGAGATTTCTATCTCTTTAAGATTTTGCCGGTCAATATGGTTATTAGTCTCACGATTTGTTTCGCTTTGGTCAATATGGTTGGTTAAACTTGCTGGAAAAATATTGAAGGTGAATTTTGATTACAATTTAGCATATATGATTATTGTTGTGTGTGTGTGTGACCACTGACAGACTTCCAAAGCCAAATAAGAGTTGTGTTGGTGAATTATGTTGACTCTAACTCTCTAAGCTAGACATGTTTTAATCACTTGATCATTAAGCTCTTCTAGTCATCTTATTGGACTCGTAAAAACAATGACAAGTAATGGAAAACTATTTATTTAGCCTGTCTTAGATCACAACCCTAGCAATTTGTCTATCAGTGTTCCTGATATCTATGTAAAATAGCAACTGTCTACTGAGTAAGATAACGCTACATAATTGTTATGCAATCAATAAATTTTTTCTGTTACAAGTCCGTTCTTGGGATATTTAAGATTGTTTTTGGGTACTTCGATATAGCTTAATCTTGCTCTTTTTTTTTTTACTTAAAAGCTTAGGAGAATGTTAAAGACTTATTTTTTTGTTTTCTATGTAACAACATGCAAGTTGCAGACTTGCATGGGAATTTGATTACTACACAAAGAAATTAATTTTAGCTGCATAAAACTTTTGATCTCATTTGATGTTTCTAACGTGAGCTAAAATAGTATACGGAGGCTTTGAACATGTTTTAATTGAATTCAACTTCGATGTATTCTTGTAAAGTTATAATCTTTATATCTATGTGTAGCTTGTTGGAACTTGTCTGCTGGCTTATTAGTGTTTTTCACCAGTAAATATTACTCGTAAGTAGATAGATAGCTTGAGACCTCTTTAATAAGAAAATTGTAAATATATTGAACAGATAATATAACCTTGTGTTCATAACCTGCATGTTCCAATGATTTTGTCGCACGTAGTAACTTTATTAAATATTGATATTATGTTATTCTACTTACTTGCAGTTATCCTAATCTTTCATCTATGTCGACCAGTCATCTTACCTTTACATATATATATTCTTTGTACATAACAACACATAAAATACTCGTAGTTGTTTTGTTGTATTTAGCAGATAATAATTTGCCAGGATGTCGGAGGGTCAAGAAACGGATAAGAACATTGAGATTTGGAAGATCAAGAAGCTTATAAAGGCACTGGAAGCTGCTAGAGGTAACGGCACCAGCATGATTTCCCTTATCATGCCTCCTCGTGATCAGATTTCTCGAGTCACCAAGATGCTCGGTGATGAGTTTGGAACTGCTTCAAACATCAAGAGCAGGGTGAACCGTCAATCTGTTTTAGGTGCCATTACATCTGCCCAACAGAGACTTAAATTATACAGCAAGGTCCCTCCCAATGGACTCGTGCTTTACACTGGAACCATAGTTACAGATGATGGGAAAGAGAAAAAAGTTACAATTGACTTTGAGCCATTCAAGCCTATTAATGCTTCCCTTTATCTATGTGATAACAAGTTCCATACAGAAGCTCTGAACGAGCTATTAGAATCTGATGCCAAATTTGGTTTCATCATCATGGATGGTAATGGGACCCTTTTTGGTACGTTAAGTGGAAATACAAAGGAAGTGCTGCACAAATTCACAGTCGATTTACCAAAAAAGCACGGCAGAGGAGGTCAATCAGCTCTTCGGTTTGCACGTCTTCGAATGGAAAAGCGTCACAACTATGTGAGAAAAACGGCTGAGCTTGCGACACAGTTTTTCATTAATCCTGCTACCAGTCAGCCTAATGTTGCTGGACTTATACTTGCGGGGTCTGCTGATTTTAAGACTGAGTTGAGCCAGTCTGATATGTTTGATCCTCGTCTGCAAGCTAAGATTTTGAATGTTGTAGATGTCTCTTATGGAGGTGAAAACGGCTTCAATCAGGCCATCGAACTGTCAGCAGAAATTCTTGCTAATGTGAAGTTTATTCAAGAGAAGCGTTTGATTGGAAAGTATTTTGAAGAGATTAGTCAAGATACTGGGAAGTATGTATTTGGTGTGGATGATACACTGAAAGCCTTAGAGATGGGTGCTGTTGAAATTCTCATTGTGTGGGAGAACCTGGACATAAACCGTTACATGCTTAAGAATACCACCACAGGTGAAATTGTCATAAAGCATTTGAACAAGGAACAGGAGGCTGATCAGAGTAACTTCAGAGATGCAGACACCAATGCTGAGCTGGAAGTTCAAGAGAAGTTGTCATTGCTTGAGTGGTTTGCTAATGAATACAAAAAGTTTGGATGCACGCTCGAGTTTGTGACAAACAAATCTCAAGAAGGTTCACAATTTTGTAGGGGGTTTGGTGGTATAGGTGGCATACTTAGGTACCAGCTTGACATTCGGTCTTTTGATGAACTTTCTGATGATGAAGCAGCATATGAATCAGATTAGCAATCAACCACTTCGCACCTGCTGGTGCAAGGGGATGTGGCTGATAGCCAGCACCAGGGCACTCTTCAAGTGACTGACCGGGGCAGCCTTCAAGTGACTGATCGGGGCTCAATGAGGTCTAATGAAGGTTTTGAAGTGGCTAATCGAGCTGGAAGGAGTTCTCAAGTAGGGTTTGAAGCCGCTAATCGAGCTTCAAGGAGTACACAAGCAGGTTTTCAAGCAGCCATTCCAACTTCAACTGGTTCTTATGAAGGTTAGTAGCTTGCTTCCCTTCTTTTCTGTTACATGTAATTTTATATACTGAAGCCTATTGCTACAATTAACTACGTGGTTCACTTTCCTGTTTTTTGTCTCTATATTAGAGATCTGAATAATGGCATGATGGGTAAGTAAATGGGTTTATAATTTTTTAGTGAAGTTATAATATATCATATTTTTGGGTGCAAGGATTACCTCCATAAACCTGAGTCTGACTATTCGCTGTTGATAAGTATATGGATTGTAATTGCATCATCAATTACTGTTGATTGTGGATCTGCATTGTAAAAACAACTATAATTGTATTGCCCAATAATAGTAGTTTTTAGGTTATTGAATTGTGCTGTGATTGGAATAACTAATAACCTTTGTTATTATTTATCTTATTTTTCTTGAACCAGGTGGAATCAGAACGACCAATGATGAATCACACCACACCCCCCACAACTAGAAGCGGTTGTTGCAGTGAATGATTCTCAACATTTTATTGATCGATTCAGTATACTGTTGATTGTGGATCTGCATTCTGAGCTTTGGCTTGAACATTATTTGATCTATCATGGTCTTGGTTTGGGAGGGATGCCAGGTCGTCTCCTAAATTAGAGATTATTATGAACCTGTGTGCCGTTTATATTCCCATGACTTGGGTTTTATTTTGATTTGCTTTGGAACTTTTATTTTACCAGACATAATTGTGGGTTTTATATCATGGAAAAGCTTTTGTTCTTATATGTTTTCTCTTTCTTATGATTATTGTTTTCTTATATATTTGTTTTAAACCTGTATTTATGGTTTTAAATGTTAGATTCCTGGATGCAGATCTTTGTCATACAGTCCTTGACCATTTAATTTTATTAAAACAAAATCATTGTACGGCGTCTTAGAATTAAGAACTTCATATTTGAAATATATGAACAACATTTAAGGTAGTCTGGTGGACAATAGTTGGGAATTTTACAAGTGGTTTCAGATTCGAAACTATTTAGGGATTTTCAGATAAGGATATGAAAATAGCGATGCTCCGGTTAGGCATACGTTCAACTCAACATGTAAGCTCACCTTAGAATGATGTCTAGTTGCATTGTCTACTTTGTATTGCATGTCGTGAAACTCAGTTAAGACAATCGACTGTTCTTGTGCATGCCTTCATCATATATCTATATGGTATGAAAAAGTCCTATTCGACAAGTGTAATTCCAACAAAAATAAAAAATAAAAATCATGACATAACCAGTCCAAATGATCTTATTCAAGATCTTACAATTTTACCCATATAATTTGTTATAACCAATATGTAACATCCATTTCATTGAAATATTTTTATTAAAAAAACTTTACAAAGCAATTGAATAAAGATTTCCTCTTTGATATATAACTAAATTTAAAAAATCAACAATAACATATAATAAACTTCAGTAAGCACAGCTTATAGAAGATGTGAAATTAGTGATAACAAAACTTATCCAAGCTTACATAAACACGTGTAATCTCATAAATTTTTATACGTATGTAGCATTGTTCTTTTTTACTATTATTTGAGATGACTTAACATGGAATACACATATAAGAAAAAACCATGCAATTTCAATGTGTAACAAATTAAGATTCCGCCATCTAAATTCCGGCATTTTCATTTCAAACTTCACCATGCTTTCTCCATTCCTTCCCACCACCCACAATCCATTTTCTTCCCCTCTATTTAATTATATATACCGATTAATCTCAACTCTCCCTCACAATTCAACATCCATCAATTTATGGCACCCAATAAGCATTTGATCACCTTCCACGATTTCTTGCCCATAATGGCGGAAAAATTGGGAGGCGAACGTCTTATAGAAGAATTATGCAATGGGTTCGAAACGCTAATGGATCCCGTAAAATGTGTCATCACATTCGACAGCCTGAAGATGAACGCGACGATTTTGGGACTAGAAGAAGATGTTACGGATGATGATTTGTTGTTAAGTAGTATGTTGAAAGAAGGTGATTTGGATGGTGATGGGGTTTTGAATCAAATGGAGTTTTGTGTTCTTATGTTTAGATTAAGCCCTGATTTGATGAAACAATCATGGTGTTTGTTACATCAAGCTTTTCAGCTTGATTTTAAAAACCTCTGATCGTATCTCAACTCGTTTTTTTTTTTTTCGTTGGTAAAATAACGTTTTTTTTTTTAACGAACTTTGGTTTGTTTGTAAGAAAATTTAATATAGGATTTTCAATAAAAATTTGGCTGAAATTTGTTATATTTATATATGTGACAACTGGTAAATTCTGGAGATTATGATAAGGCTTTCTTGAAAGCAATTTGCTATCTATCGGTAAGTTGGTTTTTACTTATAAATTTTAAGTTCGACATATTGGAGTTACAAGTTTTTAAAAATTTTTTGATTGATTTTTTTGTTTACTACCAAAAACATAACTTAAGATGTGGCATGTAATGTTGTATTTTAATCAAAAAATGTTAAAAAAGTTATTTTAAAATTGTTAAAACTTAGTATAATAAACTTACAAAAAAAATACTTTTTCAAAAATCCACAACATTTATCAAATGTACAAATCATAATTTCATTCCATTTCATTTTACACCCTATACTTACCAACTTTTCCATCACTAACCTCCCTTAAAATTAATTATTTTAACTAACAACAAAATATCAGTGAAATAATATAAATAAATAAATCTAAAAAATTTAAATAGTGACGCGTGACATTTTCATTTTGAAGTCTTCTACTTTTCAAGTAACGATGTATTGTTTAAGGGAAAATGATCCGTATTGTAGATTTTATCTAAGCTTAGATACTGTTACTTTAAAAAAAGTTACAAATTAAACCTTTGAATTTGATAAATATACATAGCCTTCTAAATTTTACATAATCTCTCCCTGCTTTATCTTAGATAGATACTGCATGTTTCACCTAACATTGATATGTTTTTTTTTTCTTTTTTTTTTTCTAGTCTCTAACCCTGACTCAAGCTAATTTTTACATCCGCTATAAAGGCATGAAATAAGCTTTAACCACGATTACAAAAATAACTTTTCGTCTATATTTAATTTAGTTAATAGTTTTTGAGATTTTTCTAAACTTTTATCATTAAAATAAAAAGTTTTATTAAAAACTAATTTATATATATAGTGTTTTATTCATTTGAGGCCTAAATTTTCTTTGAAAACTAGGGGACAAATCTTGACCATTGGATTATCCCCTAAAAAATAAATCTCAACCCTTGATATCTCTCCTTCCTGTCGTCTCCTTCCTCCCACCACACACACACACACACAAACACAAACACACACATAGATTTTCTCTTTCTCCCCCGTTTTTCCGGCAACGGCTCGGACGACGGGATCTTGAACCACGACCATCTCCACCTTTATCTCTGACCGGCGACGGCGACCAACTCCTCCTCCTTCTTCTCAGGCGATACAACCGCCGGAAAATGCAACAACTTCGCCGGAAAACTTCAAATGCCGATAAAACCTTCGTTTCTTTGAATTAGAACATCACACTTACACCAAAACACTCACAATCACACCGTGAACAAACCCTGACCAGAAATTAATCCGATCTACACTCGCCGGAAAACTTGAAAAACTCACCGGAAAACTTAAAAACGCTATAGCTTTGTTGTTTCTTCGAATTAATGCATGAAACTTGTACCAAATCACTCAGAAACACATTCCGCACAAACCCTAGCCAATAAACACTGTTTTCGAGCTCGCCGGAAAAATCACAGTGTCGCCGAAAAAATCACAGTGTCGCCGGAGAAGATTCGACGACGTTAGTGTCTTAGTGATTACCAATCAAGCTTGATTTGGCTTGACCAATCAAATATGATTGGACAATGTCGCCGGAGTAACCAATCAAGTTTGATTGGTTTGACCAATCAAATATGATTGGACAATGTCGCCGGAGTAACCAATCAAGCTTGATTGGCTAGACCAATCAAATATGATTGCACAGTCGCCGGAGTAATTCACTGGAGTAACCAATCATGTTTGATGAGATTTTGATGATGGTTGATCCAAGGGCTGAGATTAATCCCTTAGTTTCCATCATTTTTAAAAGATTCATATGAATACAACCCTATATATATATAAATAAAGCTTTTACACAAAAGCTTAAAATGCCCAAGTCGTATGTGTCTTGTAATATATTTTTTTATTTTTATTTTATTATTATTATTATTATTATTATTATTATTATTATTTTGTAATATTAGGCCTTTTTTACCCACTCTTCATTTGTTCATCATGAGAGTCATCGTGAGGTTTATAATTTTTCAATTGAGGATGATGTAAGGATAAGAATATAATAGGAAAGGATAGATAATTTTTACGTGTGTCGAAAGAAAGTTCTTGTGACGCTTAAATTGAGATGATAATAACGTCATGATGAAGAACACACCATGGTTTCACACTCTCACCTATTTTTAATTTATTTATATATTTTGAACAACGAGTTAGACGTTAGTTGTTAATATAAACACAATCGTGATATCCATCTTGACAGTATGTGAAACTCAAATCATGTATATTTAGGATGAAACTTATTACTTTCAAAAGCTCCCTTATAATCCACTTATATAAAGTTTAATATCTTAACAATGACCCACCAATTTATTTACAATCTCACTTATTGTTTGTTTGTTAAAAGGATAATGATAAATCAATCTAATTGGTATGTTTAAAGATAACCCTAATTGTAAGATAATGACATATAAAAAAATCAGGGAGCAAGATTAAGAAAGAGAATTAATGAAATTCATATGTTAAATGCTTAAAATTTTAAGTTGATTTTTAGACATATGAGTTAGATTGATTAATATTTTGCCTCTTAAAAATAAAGGTTATCTTGGGACCAAGGTTGAGTTTTTCTTCTTTATTCTTTCTCCATTCAATAAAACCTTCAATATCATATCATTCTCCTTTTAATTTCACTTCCTTTTCTTCATATTTCATTTTCTTTCTTCAATATTAAAATTTACGAAGAAAAATTCAAACCTTTTCTTGATCTATATCTTTATACTTATAGAAATACATCATATATATATATTTAATTACTATTGTGCTTAATTTTAGTATAAAAAATAATAATAAATCTTGGGTTTTGTATAAATCTTGTTTTTGAAGTATACCCATTAAAAAAGATTGAATCTTTTTGAAGAAATATTGGTGGGTTTAAAATTTAATGATATAGTTTGATGATGGCGGCTGAAGACTTGATTGAAGTCAAATTTAGGTTAGCTGATGGCAGTGATATTGGACCAGGCAAATATAGCTCTGTTACAACTGTTGCATCTTTGAAAGAGAAAATTATTTCACAATGGCCTAAAGGTTAATTCTTTATTATTGTCTAGTAATTATCTTTACTATATTATAGTTATCAATATTTTTGTATTTTTTGTGAGAGTTTTCAGTTTTTTTTGTGTTTTTTTTTTTTTGGGGTTTTTGTTGTATAATTAAGCTCTGCAACTGACTAGTATAGTATATTATCAAGATTCTTGATGTATAATATTTTTATCTTGTTGTAGAGCTTATTTAATTGCTAGGTTATTGTTATACAATTGTGTCTCTACACTAAATGGATGAGCTGATGAGGTTTTCCCTGTTCAGTCTACCATTTTTTGACTCGATTTATGCAGCCAAACTAGGATATCTCATTGACCGTTTCCAAATCCTTTCCCTTCCATCCCCAAAATATTTTTCGTTGGAGGTTCGAATGCGAGACCTCCTGTGAGGACATCAAGACGCTTTACCACGGGCCACCTTGGTGTTGGTTTGTTTGCGTCTATAAGTGATGTGAACTGACATTCGTACCACACAATTTGATTAATTTACCATACTCTACACATCTCTTAACATACTATACAAGTATCTAATGCGCCTTTATGGTAGATTCATCAAATTATATGGTACGAATGTCAGTTCTCATAAGTGATACCTTTATCGAAAGGGGTTAGTAGATATTTTAAGAGTCTTGAGTGTTTATAAATATTATTCAGTTTGAGTTAGTGATACCTAGATCTCGATTCCCTGTGCTCTATGTTTAGGATTATCTTGTGGAAAATCAGAGGGGGTCACTAGATATAGTATCATTGTGTTTTAGTTTTTTACTATAATAATTTGTACATTTTTTTTATCTCCTAAATCCTAATTTAGTATATTCATAATCCTAATGTAGGATATTATCATGTTTCAGCTGTCCTGTAACATCCGGTTCCAGTTATAGGTTTATTAGAAGCGTTTAAATCTTAGTCATGTCTTGATAGTTTCTTGGATCATAATCACACATACATAACAACGATCTTAAGGAATCGAAAATTTAAAGTTGTATTTACATAATACCATCAACTTTTACCTTTGTCCGTAGGCTCTATTAAGATTTTATTATATTTTGTGCATTATATTACTAAAGCTAGTACATTGATCAGAAAGACAACTCGTTTACAAGAAATCTTTTTTGATGAAATTTCTACAAAGCTTAGGCCACGATCTAGTGCCTGTGAACTTGGATCATTAGCTTTCCGTTTATGGGCAAATATGTTCTATTAGCTTGCAATATACTCAAGATAAAGTAAATATCGCAATTTATACTGGATATTTCAGAATGGAAAGTGTTTCAATTTTCATGTTTGACTTCTTGTTCTTATTCATTTCTTATAACAATCTTATTTCACATTTTGACAGACAATGAAAGTGGGCCTAAAACAATAAACGAGATGAAGCTCATCAATGCTGGAAAGATTTTGGAGAACAACAAAACTCTTGCTGAATCAAGATCCGTGGTCAGTGAAATTCCTGGGGGTGTTATCACTATGCATGTTGTCGTCCGCCCTCCAATGGCTGATAAAAACAATGGTATGTCCACAAGCTTAATCAAACTTTAGACTCATATATTTTTCTTGTACGTATTGAGATATATTAATTTGTGTGTTCAAGGTTGCTCATTTTTGGTAAAACTTATAATATTCCAATTAATAGTTCAGCCCTGATACTTAACTTGTTATGCCCCTGGTGGCGAATCTTGAAGGCCATTTATGTAATTCACCCAAGTCATAAACTGTAAGGATTAGGCAAAGTATTCTAATTGTTATGCTCTAATTGCTTGGTCTAGATTATTCTCTATGCCAGTATCTTTTTCTTTGGAACTTTTATTGTTTAATATTATCATTTTGCGTGTTCCATTTATCTTTTATTTCAACCTAACTCATTTTTTGGTAGATACTTAAAAATTTAATACTTGGTCTAGTCCTAATAAATATGGAGTAAATTCCTAACTTGATCCACTGCCACGTACTATCCAAGGGCTATAATGTCATTCCACACAGTAAAGGGCGTATGATCTTTGACTATGGTCATTTAACCTTTTTATATTGTGAAAAGAGTGAATTGAGTTTATGGGTCCGACATATTTAAGGCTTAAGAACCTGGAGGAAATATATATCTGAGATTGACATAAACATATTGAACTTTCCTTTGTATACTTATTGATATTTGAAGTCAAAATTGCAGCTTTCTTTATGCAAAATTTGAATATAATTTCTTAGACTTTTAGCACCAATGTTATACCTGTACGTGGCATCACATTCTATATTCAACTATTTGACATTATCAAATTTTAAATTAGTCAAACGACCAGCATTTCTAACACTTTTCTTCTGTAAAATTGCTACAGAAAAGTTGCAGGACGGCACCCCGAAAGAGAGCAGCTGTTCCTGCACCTGCACCATCCTGTGAAGTACATTGGTTCCAAATTACATATCAGAAGCTATGCTTATCAGATGGCAGCGGATGAAAGAATATTGGGAGAGTTTATATCTTTTTTAATATAATTGGTTGAACCTTTTTCTCAAATTCTAAAACAGAAAAGTTGAAAGAATATACGATTTAATGCTAGTAAATGGAGCAATATATAAACTTTGTAGATCAAAAGAAAAGGATACAAAAACTTAATATTTGTTTTGAGTTTGATTTAATTTGTTATATATGATATTTATAGATTTCATTCCAATATTTGGCTTTTTGCTGTCAAAGTGCACCTGAGTTTTAGATTCTGTATAACAGGGGTTGTTCAAATTGCAATATTTACATCAAGTTTAGTAAATATTTTAGCTGTCTCAATATTTATCTTTTCAAGTTCAAGGTTGCAAGTGTTTTGGTTAGCGAAGATAGTTTGTCGAGTTCCTAGTATGTGTTGTGTTCAAGTTCCAAGAGATGGTTCAGCTTCATGAGCTTATCTCATGGTTGATATGTCGATGCTCAAGGGTTAGTATCCTGTTCTGTTATCTGAGATGCTAGAGAATCATGAGTTCAAGTTGACAGATCGTGTAGGTTTTGCTTGTTTGGTTATATTTATCAAATTGGAAAAATATGTTCACTTCGCATTCATACCAAGTTTCATAAAATTCCCAGATTTAAGAGTCTTGGTCAAGTTTTATTGCTGGTCAAGCTAAATGGCCAAGTCCATATATCATTTAGATTCAGTGTTAGAACTTTGGGTTTGCTAATTGCTAGTTGTCTATTATGCCTCCTATATTTGGTCTTAGAGATATCACATGATAATGCATATACAATAAGATTAACTGTCTTATTACAAGCTTGCAAGGTTAACACAACATCTAGGCAACTAATCATATTCACGCTTAAACTCTAGGAAATCAAGAAACAAACAACACAGATGCAGTTGAAGACGCGGTAGCACTTAAGACTAGAACAATAGAGGTTCGTAGGGTGCCTTAAGTTCCACAGTAGGATTTTACGGGGAACTTCGATTTCTGTCCTTCACTAGAGGCATGGTAATGAAGGTACTTGTAGTGATCAAATGCATCATATTGTAGAGGATGATTATTATCAACGAGTTCTTGAGGTGTCTGTATCTTGAGATCCCGGATAAATGTAAATAGCCCGAGGGAATATCTGTCCTTGTCCCGTTGCATCATTACCCTGTGACATGTTGGTTCAATCTTTCCATTCGTCCATGCCTAAGAAAAAGGAAGGAATAACACCATAAATCTCACACATTTCGCGTTTGGGGATAGTATCTGTACTACTAGTTAGGTGGCTAGCAGTACCCAAGTTGGTAGGGTACTGCCATAGTCACTCTCACACACTAAGGCTCAGTGCCTAAGTGTATACATTTAGTAAGCTTCAGGGATAAATGAAATTTTTTTTCCTAAGAAAACCCCCCTTTCATGTTTTATGCACATAAATCCGATAAAAATGAGATTAGTGAGTATAAGTTACCATGCAAGCTTCGCCCGCCATGACAATGAAAGATGAGGGCAAAGGATCAACTTCAATCCACTCCCCATCTTTTGTCTGGATTTCTAGACCTTTTATTTCATGTTGATGAAGAATGGACATGAAACTTGTATCCTTGTGTGGAACAACTCCTATTTCCCTTTCATCTCCTTTAGGACTCGAGTACTTTAAGAGTTTAAATAGATAAGTTGTTGCCCTGCGGAGAGATTCATAGTGTTCCTGTATTCCATAATTTTTAGCAACCATTCTCATCACTATCTGATCTAATTCGGATACAGCCTTTGTGTACATCAATACATTTTCACTGAAACATGTAATTTAAACAATATTATATGTAAGTGTTGAATGTAAGTAATTAAACTGAACATTTTGAAAAGACATGTCGCTGAGCCCAAATTTTCCATTAAGAAAGAACAGGACAATCTTGCATAAATAAAAAACGTACCTAAAACTTTCATTCCCTACAGGACAAATGGTTTTTGTGAAATTTTCAACTCCTTCTTTAGTGGTTGCATTTTCAATACCCAAGCCTTCATAAAGAGGATTAGCGGGTATTTGCCCAACATAACCATGCATTGGTGTATCTGAAGTGTTTAAAACCTTCACTTCAATGGGCAAATCAAACAATTCTTGCGACGCACGAAAGATTGCATCATGGAGTTCTTGAGACACCCCATCATAAATGGCTACGAAACACCCGTATTCTTCAAGGGCTCGCACCACTTCATCGCAGGTTGTGACATGAGAACTTGAAGTAAAGTTTAAGTTTTTTACAGACAAGTCAATAACAGGAAGATTGGGTTGTGGTAAGGAACCCATTGCTTTGCATTAATATCTTACTTTGTTATTTTTTGTAACATTTCAGAGATTGATCGAGAGTAGTGTTTTCAGGGATAATGCAATATCTTACTTGTCGCATACGGAAAATGAAAATGATATTAGGAATCTTATGGAAATAGATACCCACCTTTATAATGGACCGGTGCCTTGTCTTTTATCATACATATAATGTAGATTAATAATTATGCATTTATGCCTCTTGATGGTGTTATATAGCCTATTATGACTTGATCGAAATCTTTGAATGTTGTCGTTTGTTAATTTCCTAATATGAAATAATAAACTCACCTTTGCTTTCAATCTATTACACTGAAACTCAATTTGTCCATAATAAATATCATCTATATTGAACTATAAAAACACATTATTCACATATACAACACACATAAAACAAAAATCAAAACAAAATTGCTTTTTTTAGCCCAAATGCTACCAGTATGTCTTCGACATGCTTCCCAATCTTTGATTGAGCATATTGATGGGCATTTTGAACTTCCAATAATAGTACTTCGAAACTTCAATAGGATAACTGCCGATAATATATAAAAAAAAAAAATTTGATAGAATTTACAGAATTAAAAATTTACTTTAAAACTTACTTGTTTTAGAAACGATCTTTCATATATTCACACAAATGGTAACATATGACTGGATAACCGGATTACGTAACAATTTTGATAGTTAATTCACCGAATTAGAAATGAACTTTAGATGAATTCACGAAATTAACAATGTTACTATTTATAATAATAATAATAATAATAATAATAATAATAATAATAATAATAATAATAATAATTTGTAACTTCTATGAAAATTTTATAGAAGTGTTATTTTATAATAATAATAATAATAATAATAACAACAACAACAACAACAACAACTATGGATGTTATTGGTACTGGATCGAAAATTATGTTTTTCATTTTCTTTAAATTAAATTACTAAACATGTGACTAAATTATGGTTTTTTTAAAAAAAAACACAACTTGATATACACGGGTGAACAAAATAACTGGATATTTATTTGGTCAAATTCATAACACCTTTTAAATGTTACCAACAAATCGTTGTGGTTCATAATATAATATTACCAGAAAATGTACCCACATCATGTTGTTTTTCGATAGTAAGATTTAAAGTTAAAGACTTCTTTTACATCTGGTCAATGGTGGTCAGTAGAACCTAATGATGTCATTATTATTATTATTATTTAAAATTAATAGGATTTACAAGAAATTAGTACCTCACTTTCCTAGCTAAAGCAAAACTAATTCTATAAGAAGCAACACGTGTTCCAACGTCCTGCGGCACAGAGAACTTTCGGATTTGCTTGAACATGTTGCTATTTGTGTGAATATATGAAAGATTGTTTCTAAAATAGATTAGTTTTAAAGTACATTTCTAATTCCGTAATTCGTGTGAATATATGGAAGATCGTTTCTAAAATTAAATAAGTAAGTTTTAAATTACATTTCTAATTCTGTGATTTTGACCAAAGTTCATTTATATTTTCTGCAATTATCCCACTTTAATATGATACTTCAACATTTTGAATGACTTTTTAATGATTGGAGATAATTTAGTTGAGTGAATAACCATCCATGTGGACTATTAGCTAAAATATGTTATTCAAATATTAAAATAATTGACCTTTTAATCTTTTATTCATTTGGTTGGTAAAAATGGGATGAACACATTATGAAAATAGTTAGTTTTATATGGTTACATAAAAGCAAAGTAGTTTTCGGTTTATCATTTTTCAAAATCGATTGATGCTCAGCAAAGTAAAGCGAGTTTAATGTGATTTCAAAAAGATTGGCTTTAAGGACTTCCATGACCTTGATTCTTTTAAAAAGAGTTAGTAAAGATTAAATTTCGGAGAGTTCAATTGAAAAGAGAGTTGTTGTTATCAATATTAATTAAAAGTCATCTACTTTCGAATTCATGAGACAATTATCTTGGTTGCATTTAAGTTAAACCCAATTCAAATGCGTTTATCTAATAACGAGGTCAAGACAAAGAAGTCACTAGTTGGCCACCTAGCTTATTACTCTATCTGAACCCATTAACAAATTAATTCAATCCCTAAGATCCGGTTACCCCATTCTCTATCAAGATCTACCTAATTGACTAATTTGCTTTGTTATTGTTAAACAATTTTGTCTACCGATTATACCAAACCGTTAACACATTAAATCCTATTAACTATTGTTGTTCATTAACTCAATACCATGAATTAGCACCTATTGATTCTACCAAATCAACTAGAACAATACAATCCCAACTTAGATACCACTAAATCATTCATGTATTACCAACAAGACAATAAATAAGTGACAAGAACTTAATACATCAAGATCACGGCAAAATATTTAAACAGTCAACTTGAATTCAAAAGATTAAGCAACCATTATTCATTGTGTCACTTCATCTCAGTAAATGATGAAGTACTTAGCTACTCATAATCATAAACATAACACAAAAGTAAAAGTATGTTAAAACATATTGTATGAATGTGTAGAAAATAATTGAAAGCTAAGAAAATCAATGTTCGAATGCCTTGAAACTCATGAGCAACCCCTAGATATTGGAGGACGTAAAAGTTGCTGAAGAAGCCCTCAAAGAACCCTAAAATCGACTAGAAGTAAAAGAAATTAGAATGGTAGGGTTTTGGTCTTGTATTTATAAAGTTTCCATAAGTTAAATATGCACCGATCTATTTATGCGTCGCATAATCTTCAACTTTGTAATTTTCGTGCCCGTTATGCGTCGCATGCTTCCTTTGTGCAACACATATTTCATCTTGAGCAAAAGTTCTGACTTTTGAAAAACATATTTATGTGCCATATATTGATGCCATGCGCCGCATAAACCTTCAGTTCTTGCAAAACTTGTATTTTTCCATTTCTTCTTCTCACGAACTCGTCCGCGAACCATCCTAATGCATCTTTAAGTCATCCAAAAGCCATTTATAACCATTTTGCGTGTTCAAAACCTGAAACCACTAACAATACCATCAAAACATCGAATACACATGAAATTTAAACATAATTACGTATAAAACGGCTTATAAACGAAATGGGAATATATATATATATATAAATAGACATATCAAGTATCATCTTGCAAGCATCATCTTGGAATGTGAGTATTGTATCTCTATTTACATTTATTTCTCTTTTATACAAGTATTAGAAAGGGCGTTATTTAGATAAATTACCTAATTTATATAGGTTTTTTTTTTGTTTAGAAGTGAAGTTTGACTTAAGAGTACTTAGAATTTATTTTTCTTTGATATTGATCATTTTACTTAGAAAAACTAACCATATTTATATAGGTGTCAAATATAATACTTTAATTTTAAATTTCTAATTCCCACTACAAAGCGTGAGCAAATCTATTAGTATATATATATATATATTATATAATATTATATATTATATATATAAGGACACAAGGATAATAAGATAAGCGCAACCACAAGTCAAGCTAAAAGAAGAAACATCAGACTAAGTCACATACATACATGCCCGGATTTCATCACAAAAACACTTGGGATCAAGCCAAAAACATACACATAAGGATAATAGGATACAAAGAAACCACAAGTTAAACTAAAAGAGAAAAAAAATCTAAGTCATACACAAGCCCAAATTTCATCACAAACACTTGGGATCAAGCCAAAAAAATTATGTTACTTGGGATCCGACTTTCTGACCTATTTAGAGGTCTTTTCGATCAGTTTTTGACAGTTGACTGTCGTTGGCCGATATCTGACCCGATCCTAGCCATTGCGTCTCCTTGAGTGCTCGATCCTGAGATCGATCCTCATATTTGGCCGATACAGACGAGATTTACAAACTGACAAAAAGATGTAGATATTTTTCTTATATGCTTTTTCCACCTAAGCTTTCTGACATGTTTTAAAGCCAATAGAAATTGTAGATGTGACTTTAAAGCCAATCGGCCAACGGCAGTTAATGGTCAAAGATCGGAAAGACCTCAAAATAGGCCAGAAAACCAGATCAACCGTGGTGGCGGTCATTGGTAGCTAATGGTGGTGGACGATGGTGGTCATTGATGTTGGTGGCTGTGGTGGTTCCATGGTGGTTAGGGTTTACTAGGAAAGATGAGAGAGAGATATGAATATATGTTGACATGTCGTTCATAAAAGGATACATATCTTTCAAAAATAAAATAAAAAGAGATATGATGGGATGGGAAAGAAAAAACTTTTATATTGATATTATTAAAAGAGTTGTACAAAGGACAACTAACAATGTTGGTTTGTGAGTGCTTGATACTGTAGCTAGAAGTACATAATATAACATACGGTACAACTATTGCATCACGCTTTTGTGGGTGATTTATTGTATTTAATGGTATTACATTGAATGCATACATCACTTTTGTTTTAAAATAATTGCATTTTTGGTTCCCGTGTTATCACACTTTTCACACATTTGGTCCAAAATTTTCATTCGCTGAATTTTTGGTGGCAAAAGTGTGCATTTTCGAAAGAATGGTTTAATTTAACGATTTCGTCAATTATCAACCATTAATTGGATCATGTGCGGGCCGTATTATCGCACCCTTGGTCTACAAGGGTGCCTTCGGGTTCCAACCTCTAGCATACTGTCCGATTGAATGTCACTGCTAAGGTTCAAGCCACTAACCAACTCACACACCGTTTTTAATATTAAAAAAGCACCTCATGTGAGGGGCAATATCATCCTTTTACACAAATATGGATCATTCTTGCAACTAATTGCACTTAAAGCCCACAGACCCATTAAGGTGGGAGGAGTTCTCCCCATCTCTCTCACCTTTTTCCCACTTGTTTTTTATTTTTTTTATTTTTCCACATCTTTTATCCATTTACAAGGAATACTTCACCCCCTTTCCCCACCTTTATATTTTATTTTAACTTTAATAAAAACTACATATATATTAACTTTTGCCTAGATATATGGGTTGTTGTAGACTTGTAGTTAATATTTAATGTCTAATCCGAAAATAACAGAAAAAATTTATTACCTTTTCCTTGGTATATATATATACGTGGGTTGTTGTAGTTGATATTCAGTGTTCAATCCGAAAACAACAGAAAATGTTTGTTACCTTTTCCATGATATATGGGTTATTGTAGTTGATATTTAATGTTCAATCCGAAAATAACAAAAAAAAAAGTTTATTACCTTTTGATGATATATGACGAATTGTAGTTTGAGAAAACACATATCTAACAGAATTGTGAGTTTGCTATAGCAACATTATATAAACTATACCCACATTAACAGACATATGTGTAATCAGTATAGCAACATTAAACAAGTATAACAACATTAAACAACATGGGCCATTAAATTAAACATAATACATAGACAAATACAAATTACTCAAAATTACACTAATAAACTGACATGGGCCAACATATTAAACATACTATCTAGACGAATACAAATTACTCCACATTACATTACATGAATTTTTTTTTTTTGAAACGTTCGTTTTTCAATGGTGTTTTGTCAAACAAGTTTTTGAAAAAAAAATTACGGAACAAGGTAAACCGGTACTGAGTACCGGTTTGGACTTTTTGGCTCGAACATGGTTTTTCCAATACCGGTTTCAGAAAAAGAAAATTGAAGCCGGTAGTCGCATTACCGGTTTCAGAGGTACACAATGGCTTTTCAGAAGTGTTCAGACGATGTGACAAGGCGGGGTACCAACCGGTTTCGCTATGCCAATATATTGAGTCTACATTACCAAGCATCGATGAAATAACTTATGAACTTGAGAAACTGTTAAAGTTGGTTGACAAAAATATTGACTGCGCGACATATTATAAATTGCTAGCTGAAAACGGTTTCCATTAGAAAATTTATGTAGTATTTTGAATATGTATTATTTCTATCTTAGTTTTATATCGTTATTTTGAATATGTATTATTTTGATGTAAGTTTTATATCGACAATGATGTTTTTTTTATAAAATATCAATTAAAAAACATTATAAAAAAACTTAATATTCATCGTATTAGAAAACAGATATTTATTAATAAATAAAAACATTAAAAAAATACATAATACAACCTATCTAGCACCCCCCGTTCCACATCCTGGTCGGCCACGACGAACTCTGCAACTTCTTCGCGTCGGCATAGGTGGTTGTTGTTGTTGTTGTTGTTGTTCTTCTTCTTCTTCTTCTTCTTCTTTTTCTCCTTCTCCTTCTTCTCCTTCTCCTTCTCCTCCTCCTCCTTCTTCTTCTTCTTCTTCTTCTTCTTCTTCTTCTTCTCCTTCTCCTTCGTCATTTCCCAGATTTGTAACTGGGTGTTGAGAAGAACTTGGAAAAGTAGATAAGTTTTGCATCGGTGCAAAAATATTTGGGGAGACATCGAACAGATGAAGTCGTAGTGCATTCGGGGTAACGTAACCCAGGTTTTGGGAGGTACCCGAGAAAAAGTGTTGGGTACCCGGGAACATTTGTTGGGTGCCTGAACTTGAGGCACCATCCTGTGAATTACCTGGTTGGTAAGTTTGGAAACCCGAATTTGGTGACGACCTAAACACAGGTTGGGTATTCAAACTGGAAGGACCAACACCCGAACTGGAAGGACCAACACCCCATGAAGTTCCACCATGATCATATTGGAAGGGAGGCATTTGAAATTGCCGTGACTTAGGAAACTCAAAATTTTGTGACGTATAATTCATACGTTGTTCCTGACGACCGAAAGAAAATACCTCCCTCGGTCTTGTTCTAAACTCCCCAAACATCTGGCTCATATGCGGATGTGATTCTTGATAAAGACGAGCTCACTCGTCTACCTCCAACAAACCCTCTTGTTGCGCACATTTAAATATTAGTAACAATTTAATATTTATTAGTAACAAGTAATTAGTTTTAAAAAATATACCTACAAACAATTGTTGGGTAGAACCCCATTCTGGGTATTGGCCTGGAGGCTGGGCCTGACCGGGTTTACCGACTATTAAGACGGTACGAGCATGATACCACTGCACATAGCCATCCGCAGTGGTGGTCCATGGCTCTCCATGGTGGTGGGAGCCGCTGGTGTCGGTGCTCCCACTGGTTGATATAGTTGGCATGTTTACACCCCAATCAATCACTGGAGGTCTCCCCTTCCGGATGTTTTGAAGGTAACTAAAATCTTTTGGTCCCAATAAACCAAAATTATATGGAATGGTTTGTATGTTGCCAAACTGTCTAGCAACTCTATGTGGTACATGTACCTCCACCTCATCCCAATGGATCAAGGGACCCATATATCTCCATATGCGTCAACCGGACCTACAACTCAGGGGGAGTATGTCGATGAACTCTTCATACGGAGTCCATTTGAACTATATTATAAAAGTTTTTAATTATTATAAATTACAAAGTATATAAAATATTAAACACATTAAAATATATAATAATTTTATACCTGCTCATTCGTGAGTGCATTGTAAAAAAACCGGTAGGCAGTAAGAACGTGTGTTGGTGTCTCAACATTTGACAAGTCTCCATTCCACCTGTTTGCTAAACAGGTGCGCAAAGCATACGCTTTTTCCCCTTTGCGTGTCGTGACGCGCGGGGCAATCCGTGGCATTCTTTCCCACGCTCAAAACTGGAGCAACAACAACGGCCCATCAATGCCCACTCTTAAAGGCATACTCCCTTTAGACAAAACACGCAAGAGCTGCTGAAACCCAGCTCTTTCGACCTTCTTTGCTCAGGTCTCCTAGGTTCTTGACCAAACTGATGCTAACATCATAGGCGTTAGGATCAAGAAAAAGCTCCGAACCAATCATAGCTAGAATAACCCTTCTAGCCATGAATAGACACATCTCATCATCGTCGTCGTCGAAGTCGGTGAAATCAATGCGCCCAGCTAAGGCGTGGAATTTGATCTGATCGTTTTGCAAGTTGTCGCGATCTACTTCATCTGTAGGAAAAGTACCCAGATATTCCATACACAGATTGTTCCAGTAATCAACATTTCGGGTTTCTGAAACCAACTCACCAGTCACCGTTGGTCCCTCTATGGGTAAACCCCATATCACCTGCACATCTTGCAAGGTGACAGTTGCTTCACCAATAGGAAAGTGAAACGTGTTGGTTTCTAGATGCCATCTCTCCAACAACGCGATAATTAAAGGATGATCAAGTTTGTGAATCACCGCCTTCATGAGTTGGAAAAACCCAGCATTCTTGATATGCTGAAGGACTTTGGCGGGCTGACCATCCTTCAGTACTCCAGATAGCCCTTCATCACTTTTTCTACATCTTGGCATTGTCACTTTACGTTCATGGAAAATGTTGTATGAGCGATGCATATCCGGAGCTTGTAACCACAACAACTCTGAGTTTCTTGGTACACGGCTAACATTAAGAGAAACCATTTGGATTTTGAAAATATTGAAAAAGATTATGATTATTTGAGTGAGAAATTGCTTATTGCTTATGAAAATATATATTGCTTATGATGTTTGCGTAAAATGCTCCAAAAAATATGCATGTATATATGCTAATTGTAAACTAAGTTGGCCAAAATATCGAAACCGGTATTGGCATTACCGGTTTCCGCACTTTCACAAAAATTTTTTCCCGAAAACTTGTTTGACAAAACACCCTTAAAAAATGACCGTTTCAAAAAAGTATTTCTACAGTACATTACATTAAACGACATGGGCCATCAAACTAAACATATTATCTAGACTAATAATACAAACTGCTGGACATTACATGACTTCCAAAAGCTCTAGCATAACACCCACGATCACCATATTGCATACTATCTAGACTTATACAAATTAAAATCTAGACTACGACATGGGCCATCCATATTGCACTGCAAGTTCGAGTTTGGGCACCAATACCATTTCCAACATCGGTCCATTGAGATGATCGTGGAGCTTGATCATTAAGTCCATATCTATTTGCAATTAGTTGTTGGCTTTGGACCATACACAACATCTCTTCCTCACAAATTTTCCTAGCTTCCTCCGCCGCAACATAGCTATCCCTCATAGCTTTATGGATTGCAATATTTTCCTGTTCATTATCGCATTTCAAGTCGGATACCATCTTTAAAAATTCCTCAGATATGGTGGAAGCTGTTTGAGTCGCTTGCTTGTCGGCGCTTCTCGATGTCCGCCACCCTCGTTCCCGCCTTGTTCTTCCTAGTCACATTGATCATTGTTTAGATCAATAGGGATACAATCCGCCTCAATTGAATGAATATTTTACCCTTCCATTTGGGGGAGTCTCTCAAAACCTCCCATGCTGCCACATGCGGAAAATCAGATTTGTTACAATATTTTCTCATGTATAATGCAACGAATGCCTTGAATACATCTTCGTCATTTTGGCCACTAAGCATTAACTTTTGAGTTCTTCTTGTTGTAGATCCCACAAAACCCGGAAACCTTTAGCTTCATATCTTTCCATTTCAACCTAATTGTTTTCGGGCCACGGTTACATTCCCGACCTAAATGTTTCTTCATCTCAGTAACAACTTTATTCCAATATGAGTGGCCCCTTTGATAGTTTCCGCAATATGGGTCTTCAGAAAGATTAATCCAAGCTTTCGTCTTGTTGGTGCGCAATATGTACGTTGTTCATCTTCGTCTTGTTGGTGCTCATGTCAAGGAAGCCCGGGTTGAGGTTGGTGCACATATGAAGGAAACCCTTTTAGTTATATAGATTGTATACTATAAATAATGTTGCATTTGTTCACACTTTTAGTTAGCGCAAACAAATTAAAAATTTTGTCACGCTTTTATGTGTGTAAAAATATAAAGAACTAAAAGTGTGTACAAAATTTTTCCACACTAAAAAGTGTGTAGAATTAAAAGTTCACACTTTTTAGTGTGGACTTTCATAGTTATTTTGTTACACCTCATTTGTCCACGCTACCCTTTTAGTTAGCACATTATTTGTAGTGAGTATCATAAAGAAATTTGAATATGCGTCGTACATGATTTGTAAGTATGAAATAAAATGTAGTTAAAGTAAGCCGATGATCGAATTAAGTTAGTTATAATAAACATTAATGATAAACATAATATATGTTTAGTTAAAATTTTGGATTTACCTTAAAATTTTTAAAATCTCATCAAAATCGGAAATTGTAAGCATAGAGGATGACGGCAAATAGCCTTGTGATTTCGGATCGTAAACTCATATTTTTTAAATCTTCATGTTATCAAAACTATCATAAGTAATAGAAGTTGAAAAAGAAAAAGAGACAACTTTATTAATGGGAAAACGATCAATTAAATAAAGTTATAATGTGCCTTGTATCTATAAGCTAAGAGTTAGAGTTTAATTCTAAGTCTAATAAGAAAATTGAATCTATATACAATTAAAAAGCTAATTTGATAAAATAAATAAATTAAAAATACATGTGTTAATCAAGGATTACGTCACGTGTCATTTTATGAACATCTCAATCATGTTTTAATTTATTGGTACATATATATATATATATTAAAAATAAATAAGTATATATATATATATATTAAAAGGTGAAAATGAGAAATAAATATTTGTCAATAGTTATAAGAACTTTTATGTAAAGGGATAATATTGTAAAGGGAAATAATGAATCCTTCTATAAATTAGCCTAAAAATCATTTCAAAACTTAAAATTGTGACAGGTGGATTTTATTAATTCTCTTTCCTAATCTTATCTTTTGGTTTTGGTTTTGGCACTTGTATTCATTTTACAATTAAGAAGATTTTTAAGCTATTTAGTTAGGATGATTCCTGTTATAAATTTGTAAAATTCATCTTACAATAATAATAATAATAATAATAATAATAAAAGAGTCCCCTAAAATCATTTTCTAAAAACCATGGCCTTTAGATGAAAAGCAAGAATACATTCTATCCTTTAGATTGTTTTGCTTACTTCATTTTCCATTTTTAGATTTGCTTATTAAGTTATTAAAATTAATATCATGCTAAATTACATTACCCTTAAGTGTGCTATCCATTAACCCTTTACATCAATTATATACACAACTCAATGTCTAGTTTTACACGGATTATAATCTAGTTTTAAATAATCAACCATTAAAATGAAAATGCTCCTTTTAATATCTTGTTTTCACCAAAAGTCCAAAACCAAAACCTCACAGTTCAATCATTTTTCACTATCATTTCTTGTTGTCTATATTTAGAAAAACCCTAAATTATCAGTAAAATAAAAGTAAAATGGAGCTAATATTATCATCTTCTTCTCTTAATTCTTCTTCATTAATGACCTCTTCTTCCTCCTCCTGCAACATTCAATCCTCATCATCTACAATCAACAACAGAATTCATTTTTTCCCAAAATCTTGTTTTTCACTCGGTAAGTAAGTTTCAATCACCTTTCATTCTTCTTCTTCTTATTGTTATTATTATTACTTGTTATATATATATATATATATACAACTATATGTATGTGTGTATGTATATTTATCAATTTTGCAGCTGAGCCATAATTACTGTATTCACCAATTAGACTACTACTTAAATTTCTCCTATTTTTGATATTTATGTGTTTTTAAGGCAAGTATAAGGGTTTATCTTAAGGAGATGGTTTCATTTAGCTCGATTATTCGCTCACCGTCTATCACTCTCGAGTGATAGGCGTCGGGCGTGGTCCTGTTCCGACATCTTAAAATAGTTTAAATAGAATGCTGTTATAACTTATAAGTATCCGTCGTATGAAAAAAGTTCACTCGTATTGCGAATGTTATCATAATTATCATAAAAGAATTTCATTGGTATCAAACAAGTTGTTTTAAATTCATTACTTGCTCAAATTTATAGCTGAGAATTATAAAGAATCTGATTTGAAGGGTATGTATTTAAGTCGTGATCGTTTTACAGGACTGAAGTCTACTACAGAAAGGTTGCAACTATCTAGACTTAGAGTTGAAGCTGTCGTTGGTGATGCAACTGCTGTACCAAATGATTCCGCTACAGATTGTAAAACAGTTGATGAACAGGGGAGGGATGATTCTGCAAAGGTCGATGATTCGGATGACCCTAAAATGGTTAGAATTTGTGACAAGTTGATTGAGGTTTTCATGGTAGACAAACCTAATCCTGGTGATTGGAGGAGGTTGTTAGCTTTTAGCAAGGAATGGAACACTATTCGGCCACATTTTTTTGAAAGATGTCAAGAGCGGGCGGATAAAGAAGATGACCCGGGGATGAAGCATAAGCTGCTTCGGCTTGGAAGAAAGTTGAAAGAGGTATTTGGAGTTAGTTAGTGACTTAATTTTGCTGTTTGTTATTGGTTATTTATGCATTATAAACTCGTGCACTTCCCAATTTCTCGAGTTTCGAGATCATATCACATTATTCCCCTTTATCCTATGGAACCCAGAATGAGGCCCGATATGTATAGTGTGATTTGGTCAGCCAAAAGCTTGAATTAGCAAATTGTAAATCTGAACCAGCCACTTTAATGTACTTGGCTATACTTGACCAAAGACAGATTGGTTTAGCTGGCCTGGTGGTTAAGGAAAGTATTTGAATTTTTTGTTTTCTTTTCATTTTGATCTACATAAAGCACATATTAGAAACAAATCAGGGACCATGCTGGCCAAGCAGTAAAAATGAAAATAAAGAAGAAATATAAAACAGAGAAGGGATTTCAACAAGGGTCCCTTTAAACATAGAAATACGGCTAAGTCAGTAACCACTACACTACATTGTATCTGCTGTAACATTTATAGAAGTGTTGAAAGTATGTTGATGTATATGGCTAAGTCTAGCCAAATGGGCAGTTTCTCAATGAAAACCCATTAGATCCTGCTGTCTGCTATCATTGAATGGTATATAGGATATGGGACTAATAGTAAAGCACTTCTTATTTGGCAATTCTCATGGGAGTATGCTGTATTTGTCCCTCTGTTTTCACGCTGTGTATATTGGTAGCAATTTGTTATTTTTGTTGTCTGCACTAGTGATAATAACATTATGTAAATGTCGTTTGTGCAGGTTGATGAAGATGTGCAAAGACATGATGCACTCCTTAAAGTTGTAAAAAATGCACCTTCTGAGATTGGTGACATTGTTGCTAGGCGACGTAAAGATTTTACTCAGGAGTTCTTTATGCATCTTCACGCAGTTGCAGAATCTTACCATGATAATGAGGTAGAACAAAATGGTGAGACTTGATTCATACTGATTCCACTGAATCCGTTATTATTGATCATTTTATTGTGTTTTTAATAGTTGTCTTGCTAATACATAAAATTTATTTTATTTTTCTTATATGGTCAGCAATTGCAAAAGTTGGGAACACTTGCTTGGCTGCTGTAGAAGCTTATGATACTGCAACAGAAAGCATCGAAGCAATAAACGCTGCAGAGTTGAAATTTCAGGATATTATTAATTCTCCTTCAGTTGATGCTGCTTGTAGGAAGATCGATAGTTTGGCTGAGAAAAATCAACTAGATTCTGCATTGGTTCTGATGATTACTAAAGCCTGGTCAGCTGCAAAGGAGACAAACATGGCAAAAGACGAGGTAAATATATGATGTATTTATGATATATCACTGAAGCCAAATGCCACTATATTAGACGAAAGACAGTGATGTCTTGATCAAGTTTTTGTGCAGTTGTTTATACAGTTACACTTATGTGGTAATCAGAAATTAAATGAAAAAAGATGTTGACTTTTGGTCAGTGGGCGAATTTTCTTTGAATATCCTTAGATTTTATCTTGTTTGGAGTAATTTGATAGATTCTTTGCCGTAAATTATGACAGGTCAAAGACATATTATATCATTTGTACATGACAGCAAGAGGTAATCTTCAAAGGCTTATGCCAAAGGAGGTCCGGATTGTCAAGTATCTTCTTACTATTGAAGATCCCGAAAGGATGCGATGTGCATTAAATGATGCTTTTACTCCTGGTGATGAGCTTGAAGGAAAGGATTTTGATAACTTATATACGTATGAAGTCCATGACTCTGACATTTCCTTTATCTTCTTATAAACCCTCTATTCCTGTTATAATGATCCAATATGATAGGCTAGCTATCAAAAACAGACTTGTGATAACAAATGGGCTAATCGTTCAAAGGATTAAGAGTCACCCAAAAATATCTTTTGTGCATGCGACTCATTATATTGTTTTATTCTAGTTGTAATAATTTTGTTTATTTTTCTTTCAAATGGACAGTGTTTATAGTGTCGACCTGATATGGCCCGTCTAGGCCCTAAGGTTCATATTAAGGATGACAAGTTTTGACCTATAACACAATCTGCTTGACCTTCCCATCCTGTCCACTGAAATTCCTAGTTTAATACTGGCCATACGTCATAATGCCCGACTTTTCAAACCATTATGTTTGAGTTTTCATTGTGAAGGCTATCAATTTTTTTAAAATGCAGTTGAAGAACATTACAGCTTGCAATAATGAATAATTTAGGTGTGGAAATATCTAGCAACGATAAGTCGATAAGTATTATCAGATTGATGGAAAGCCACTCATTTGTTGCATAATATTGTTATGGCATGATACAGAAGGTCAATAACTTGAGATTGATATGCTTTTGCAGGACACCTGAGAAACTGCATACTTGGATCAAGGCAGTAGTCAATGCTTACCACTTCAGTAGAGATGGGACACTCTTAAAGGAAGCCCGAGATCTGATGAACCCTAAAATCATCCAAAAAATGGAAGAACTGGAGAAGTTAATCCGAGATAACTTCATGTAAACATGATCAAGTCTTGTTTGGCTTCTCGATCATGGGACTTGAATATTGAACTAGTTGCATATAAGTTTTTGTACCTTATGGGGAGCGGTTCTTAGAATGGAAGGATATATTGACTACGGTGGCTAAGAAGTGAAAAAACGATAACAGAATCACTGTTCCTGGAAAGCCAAAATTATTTGTAGAATATATAGTAACATGGCAATAGTTGTAAATTTTTGGAGTAGCTAAATGACATCTATGCCACATTTGCACCTTGTACACAATTTTTACCCTTGGTCATTCAACGTAATATTACTGTAGGGCTGGTGACATTTTGTTTTTTCAACAGTTAGAAAAGGTGATTATTTCAACATGTTTCTTCATCATAGCATAATCAGAACCATATTGATATCATAGCATAATACACTATTATTTTTTCAACCAATCACTTTGAGTTCACTTGACAGAAGTCCCCTACTCCATTTTTAGTTGCAACTGTCAATACTCTACCCAACCTTAAATCCGATATGCAAAAACCGGGTTAGGGTTGTGAAATCTCAATCCGTCAACCAATTAGGCCGCCAATCTGAGATTTTCCGGGTTGTGTTTGGGTTGACCTTTTGGGTTAACAGATTGACCCGCCAACTTATGACCCATTTGACCTAAAGTCAATCCACCAAGCATAACCCATATGACATGAAATCAACGCATTAACCCACCAACTTGAAATTTTTACCGTTTGGTATGTTGATTCAGGTTGATTGGTTGTTAGTCAGAGTTGAAATTTTTACCTGAATCTTTTAATGGATGGATCGGGTTGTTTGCGACCCGTCAACCCGAATCCGAACCCATTGACCAACTTATATTCAGTAGTGAGATGGCGCGGGTGAGGAAGTCATCCAAACAATAGGACAGTAGTTGATGATTAATTGGAATAGTTTACTACTTTTCTCAAAAAAGGAAGATAGCGGGAAGCATACAAACATGTGTTCTTTTCGATCACTTTATAATTAGGCTCAAGCGAATCTTGTCCAGTTGCACTTGCACGCACATGACACATGCTAATCATCCATTCATCCTCAGAAATCTGAAGGTATTTCTATTCCCATTAACACGAACCATGAATGGGCAGCATCGCGTATCCGCTGTGATATTCGACTTGGATGGCACCCTTTTGAACACAGGTATTATGTATACACATACCATACTATTTGTTTTCTGTAGTTAAATCAGATATATATCGAAAGTAAATGCTAATTACTTGGGAAATGCTGGATTTGAATTTGAAGAAGTAGTTAATGAGGAGATATTGAAGGAAGTTCTTGTCAGATATGGGAAAGTGATGGATATGGAAAAGGAGAAGAACAAGGTAGGAATGTCACACCGTGACTCAACTATTGCAACTGTCAAAGATTATCATCTTCCAATTACACCTCAACAACTCTCCCACATCATCACTCCTATGTTTCATCACAAGTACGTACCTCGCATTACCTATATAGATATATACACTTCTCATCTCATACTTTAGTAATGCAATATAGTTTTTCTTGGAGAAAAAGGGAGCCTAAAATGTCAACAGTCAATGAAGCATTGCACACGTTATATCTTTGGGTAAAAAGCTAAAATTTTGTTACCCAAGCTGGTAAAATATATATTGCTCAAACAATACAGTTAAGTACTAGAGGTGTAATTGGCGTGCTTTATAAACCAAACAGACCTATTGTGCCGGTGCTTCCCAGTTGGGTTTCATCTTGATGTTAATTAGTCACATTTAGTGGTCATGACCTAGTTTATTTCTTGTTTTTCAGACTGTGGAATAATGGGTCATATGTGGTCCTGTTTTTTCTCATTCAGTTACTTTAGGGCAAAGGATGTAATCCGCTCTTTCCATCCACACATTTTGGCATATCGGTTCCCCTACACCCCACTTTCAGGCACTTTTTGGCATCGGCACATTTCAAGCACATCCGTGCCATGTGTTTGATTGAAGTGAACGTTTGGAGCATGCATAGTTATTTAATTTTTATTATTATCATTATCTTTTGAGAGGAAAAAAGAGGGGGGGGGGGGGGGGGGGTACCAAATATGTTTTTGGCAAACATTAGCACCAACTCATGAAATTGGCACATTTTGGCAAGTTTTGGTTCTTATATTTGGTGCTACATGTCAACTTCTTATTGGCTGGAATTCCTTGCCAAAATGAACTTCTTGGCTCAACACTCTTTACCATTAGATTCAGTTTTTAAGTAGCAGCAGAAATAGTTTATGCTGTACCCACTTTTCAGTTAATTGAAGTAAGGTTTTTTTCCATCTTGTCCTTCTTCTCTGCATACTAACATATATATATATATATATACACACACACATAGTTGTGAGTGAGTTAAGTGGGGCCTGAAACCAACAATCCCACTATCATCTAATTAATGAGGTTGACATGCCATCTGTATTACAAATAACCTCGTCCATACTCTATAATAATTCGGCCTCTCATTGGCGAATTGTCTTGTTTGATGAAATTATATATGAACACACTAATTTTTGGTTTGCCACAGGACCTTTCTTTGAAAGGGTTGGCACTGGCTATCCTGCTCATAATTGAATCATAAAGTCCAAGTTCTCATAGTGGTACGTGGAAGAACCCTAAGGGTTTATATAAGCTAATTAGATGCTCCTTTATGACGATCTGGTTTTAGACTATAGCCACATTATTGGGCATTGCATGAGTTGGGCTGGAATGATCATAACAAAGGTTGGGGGATTCCCAACGTGGGTTCACAGAAATGGACATGGCTTGTCCCAAGGAGCATTCAAAGTTTCCATGAAATAAATAGAAGTGAAACAGGTAGATAATTGTTTAAGTATAAAATTACACTTCTTTGGGCACAAGGTTATGCTTAATTTCAAGAAGCTTAATCTTACTTAGAAAGGATTAGATTATCCTTAGGCTTGTTGGCGATTCCCAGAAGGTATGAAGTTAAGAGGCTAACATCACGCCACCAAGTGTATCAAGAATATCTGTGTATGTATATACCATGCCTTGAGTGAGTACTAAGGTTGGGTATTTATAGGTGCTGGGGAAGGATCGAGATGCTCGTTCCCCGGTCATAAGCTCTCTCATATATGACTTATGATTCTAAGAATGTAAATATAAGTAGATCAAAATCAAAGTTACCTGAGTTCCCGAGTAGTCATTAGTCTCTTTATTTTTCAGCTAGAAATATATTCTGTGCAACTAACCCCTCAACTATAAAAAGAATGGGAGACTAGATTTACCCTAGTTATTCTATATGCATATTGCAGTTATTTGGAACTTCCTTTTTGAGCTACAGGTGCTAATTATTTTAATTTACAAGTTTTTACCTCTTTTTTTTTTTTGAGAGGCAACTAAACAATTTCTCACACATTTACAAAATGTCCACCATGGGACTATAACCCACAACCTATATTTTGATGGGTTATCACGCATACAACACCCTATAGTACCTGGTCAAAGTGGCGACTTCAGTGGTGTCCAGCTGCTTATGCTGGTTTTCGGCGTGTACAGTGGCAGTGGTGGGGGTGGGGGATGTTTTGTAACATAGTATAAAGAATGTGATTTCTTGCAATAGCTTTGATATGTTATTGCATATTTTTTTCGTTGTAGGTGGCTGCAAGCCAAACCACTTCCTGGTGTTAATCGTCTGATGAAGCATCTCCATAAGCATGGAGTTCCATTTGCACTTGCTTCAAATTCAAGAAGCAAGAGTATAGAAATCAAGTTGTCCTCCCAAAGAGGTCGTGTTCTTTTCTACTATTGATGTTCCCAAAGACTTTACGAAGTATATTATTTCTTATTAAACCCGCACAAGTAGAGAGGCGACAATCTGAATGGTTGATTTTGGATATACTTTGCCTCTAACGCATCAAAGGGATAGAACTATTATATTGCGCTAATTGAAAATGGGTTAAATTACTCCAGCCGAATCAAAGTCAAGTAGATAATATCATTCATAAGGCTTAAAACAAACACTGAAATCATTATAATATAAAAATGAGATAATCAGTGTAATGTATAGTTGTAATATTAGTTATGGTGAACATTCTTCATTAGTGTTTAAGAATCTCACCTTAGATTCCTAAGAATCTCCTCAAAAAAACCGTTAACCTTGTTCTCAAGATACGTTAATCTCCATTAGACAGGATTCCCTTTTTGAAGCAGAGTCCTGGAAAATGTTCATAGATTTGATCTATATATGAATGTTATAATAAGCTTTCTCAAAGTTCTGTCTATTCATATAGAACTTAGCTCTGTTTGGTTTTGTTACAATAGGTTGGAGGGAATACTTTTCAACAATTATTGCAGGTGATCAAGTCAAATCAGGGAAACCATCTCCAGACCTGTAAGCTCTTCATAGATGATTCCTAGAGTGCACATCTTAAGCTTGTAAACTAAAAGAAAGTCCATGGGTGTTTCACTTTTGTGACAATGATGATATGACTTGAACATCAGGTTTTTGGAAGCTGCAAATAAAATGGGTGTGGATTCATCTTCCTGTCTCGTGATAGAAGATTCTATGTAAGTTTAATTACTTTTATGCAAATGGTAGAAAGTAATTGATAACTTTCAATTTGTATCAAAATTTCAGAGTGTAATAAATAATAACTGAAATCCAACCATGCAGTTTCCAAAAAAATTGAAGTCTTATCATGCAACATTTTATGGTTTATTTTTAAAAAAAAATGCATTTCTTCTTTTTCCCTCTTTGAAAACTCTCTTTGCAGATTACCAATTCATATGTTACGAATCACTACAGTGTAGGTGTTAAAGCTGGGAAGGCTGCAAATATGCAAGTGGTAGCAATTCCATCTACTCAAAGTGAATCAGATCAATTTTTAATTGCTGATTATGTAATTCATTCATTTCTAGATTTTCAACCGGAGTTATGGGGACTCCCACCATTTGAGGATTGTATGTTTCACTACTAACTTTTCGTCCAATTTTTAATTGCTGATTATGTGATTGTATTTGCAGTGTGTATGATATACTTGCAAAACCTATTGTTATTTTTGTTTCTTTATATGTCAAAGAGATAAAAATGATTTAGAAGGTTTTGTGATCTGAAAATACACTTTGGACAACCTTTAGAACTATTTGACCCTTTTCCTTGTAAACCAGTTTTTTTTTTTTTTATTAATTATTCGGGATTTTCACCAATTAAAATAACATATCCATAATCAGCCAATCGATAGATATATGGTTTGAAGTTACCACATGCTCAAATCAGAGAAAATAGTTTAATCAATGTCTTGTGGTTGCAGGGGTGATGAAAGCATTGCCAATTGAACAGATTCATTTCAGGGGATCATACTTAAATGGATTTCTGCATGAAATTTCAGGTTTTTTAGTTTATTTCGGTTTGTTACATCCACCGTTTCGAATCACACTGGGTTTTATAAAAGCATATTACATAACACACAACGATGTGTTCTTTTGTAAATGTTGATCCTCCCGTGGAATTATCTTGGATTAAAAAATGACACTCTAACAATTTTGTTATTATTCATCAATCATTGTGTTATTGATTCATTCAGATATTGGAGTTTATCTTTCTGGTCAAGTCTGGGGTATCTTTTTTGGTTGGGTTGACGTTGACTCGCAAAAGAGATTCAAGATTGTTGTTAGCATCAGATGGGACCATAGTCGTGGCTCTTTTAGGAGAAACATTGTGAGAGTCTAAACATTTGCAGGAATTACAATTTCATAAAATATGATTTTGTATGCAGTTTTAGGATATTTGTGTATTAGACCATAAGGTTTCTTGCTTCAATCACTTTTTCCGTCGGTTCTACTGGCCAAAAAAGGAAATTCGCCTTTATTCTAAATATGTTATGCTAATACTCATTAATGGCGTATTCAACACATCTATGGCAGATTGGTGCACTCGGGTTACATTTTATTGCTAACGGGTCAAACAGGTCAGTTTTTAAAGGAAACAGGTCAGATAATTTATTAGTCACTCAGAACTTATTTAGGTGTTTACACCCTCTTAAGTTTGTTTTGGTTACGAAAAGTATACATTGTATGCATTTACTAACTTTGAAATTTCAAGAAAATAACTTTTTTTCTATTTTTGCAAATCTGAAAATGTGCTCTAATATCTAAAGAGAGAGATTGAGGTTAGACAAAAAGACTTTCAGCAAATTTTATGGAAATCACTGTCCAGTTGTACTCTTAGGATTTGAAATTGGAACATTGAAGATATTCAAATGCAAACGACAAATAAACATACTTTCTTAACTCTTAAGTCTTAACTTTCATTTCAGCAAGCTTGTTTAATCAATGGAAGTGATGAACCAACTAGTGATCAGCCAATGCAAGTAGCACTTGTTGGTTACATCAGAGGATTTCATACCGAGGTAATCAAATATAATAATTGCAAGAATTTCATGCTCATGATATTCTATAATAACTGCACAACTTGTTGCAAATTTGTAAATTAAAATAATTGATGGTATTGAAATTGGTCCATTCCTTTTCGTTAGAGTTGCAGGATATCTTCACATTTGACTAGTTTGCAAACCACTTTTACCAGAATATGTGGCTTACATGTAAATTTTGGTCTTGATGCAGTGCAAGTGTAACACTAGAGGTGATCAAAAATAGTCTTACTGCAAACTTGTGACTATTTGCAAATCTTGACCCATAATGGGTTGATTTCGTTGATAGTTATCCCTTACAGATCAAATGGGTTGATACTCACCCAAAAGTGTGTATCTAATGCTTAAAGCCTCCTACAATCGTTCTTATATAAAAATTACGACTATATAGATGTTAGTGCATTAATAATGACTTGTTTTTACCTGTTACCAACCTGCCTGACTAGCCCAATTTTGTCACATCTGGTTGCGACCCTTGGGGTAGAACTTCTACGCAACTTGCTTAATCTGAAACTTTTATACGTTGTGTGCGGTTTAATTTTTATCACTAGACTTGTTATGAGATGTTTATAACATCAGTGAGATTTTTGTTCTTCTTTGTTTGTTATAATATGTCAAGCTTCTCTCATACAAATTCATCATGATTTACAGCGAGATCCTTCAGCTGATGCTCAGATACTTGATCAAGATAAGTCGATTGCAGAAGCTTGTTTGGACTTAACAGCATATAGCTATCACAGGAGTAGCCTGGCCTAACCATTCAAGAACTTCTATTGTTTAGCTGAGTCAAACTTCCGGACTGATCATTACATTTCAAATGGATTTACATCGACTCGGAAAGTATTCTTCGGGATAACAAAATATTCTGTGTTGTTTATTTTAACATGGGGAACTACGTGTTGAACTTATCTTCAATGGTGTTTTCATTCTGGACTTTGTGCCTGTAAACCTGACTTCCTTTAAGTGTTTCATTTGAAACAAGCCTCTGATGGAAATCAAATAAAACCGGATTTACAACGAGTCATCTATTAGTACTTAAGTTTCAAAAGTGCAAGAGATAGTGTGCATCCATCAGGCTGATTGATCTCACCACATCCAGCAAATCATGTCGCAAATATACATCTTTTAAGAATCAAACGTTTGAGATATTACACGACCCATTCCTTTTTAGATGAATTTAATGAGCGACTAATTTATTTGGTTGAAGTTTTATGAAAAAAGAGATTCTTTTTTAGATGAATTTAATTAATGAGTGACTAATTTACCTTGTTGAAGTTTTATGAAGAAAGAGACCCATATCGACCATTAGATGTAAACAGTGCAACCTCTAGAATATAAAACCGGCAATTATTCGACATTAATATAATGATAAAGATGGGATAACCTTTGGAACTTAATTAGTCATGGTATCTTCTAAATCTACTATGTAGACCCCGGAAGTGAGTTTTCCCCAAGGTCTCAGGTTCGAGTCTTGGGTTTCTCATCTCAAGGTATTTTTCATGAGTAGGGGGTTGGAGGTCTAGCGATTTGTTGGTTAAAATTGTCTCCAACATGTCTAAATCGAAACTAACTTTACAAAAAAAAAAAAGGTAAACAAGATCGAAAGGTTTTTGGCTGGCGCGGCTTAGCATGAAAAGGAAAGAACGTGAGGAGGTGGTGGTTGTTTTGGTGGCGATGTGACCGTGTGAGCAATGGCGGGGTGGGGATGGTGTTGGCGAGAACGTTTTTGCGGTAGTGAAAGACTTCCATATTAGACATTGAGGACCATGAAACCATGAATTGAACAAAAAAAAAAGGTTCATCACGATAAACTCAAACAACATACGAGAACCTTTCTTCCTCATAAATTGCATAAATTGCACAAAACTTACGGTGGCATTGTGACAATTGGCATACGGTATTCCCGGCGATGTCGCCGATGAATGCCTAGGAATGGACGAAACCTGTTACGTGTCTACACCATAGGCTCGAAGATTATGGAACAAGTCTAAGTCCATGTTCATTTCAGTTTTGCATTTAGTTTCTATGTCACCACGTTTAGTTAAATTACATGCATATTTTCCTTTTATTTAGAGTAGTGGGCATAGTTAGTTTTTAAGCAGTTTACATTTCCTTTCACTATATATATTTGTACGTAGGCACTAATTGAGAGGATGAATGAATGAAATTATGAAAGTTTAGTATGTTCTTGTTCTTTGTTCTTGGAGTTTTGCCCACTTTACGGGTCTTATGGTAAGTTTTCTCCGTAAACCTATCAAAACCACCGCCCTTAAGTTCTTGGATAGATTTTGTAAGTATGTGTGTCAACTGTTTTGGAACATATACTTGAGGCGTCCTACACTTGTTGACACACAAATGTTGCAAAAAACTTGATGTGTGGAATCTAGTTTAAAAATTTGTAATAAGATCTACCGCTAACGGACTACAACATACCTACAGACACTTAACTCGTTGGTATGTAATATAGCTAACTGGCAAGACCAGGATTGAACACAATGACTGAATTTGTGTACTTAAGGGTTGTAAAATGTGAAACGAGTAAACGTTTGGTGTGACCGAGTTGTCACTTTGCGTTTTGTAAACCAATTAATTAACAAGTAAAATAAAGTACTCAACCGGTATTCGCGAGAGCACGAGAAAATAGTTCAAGTTGGAGACAACAATTAAAAAGCCATCTATGTCAAATCCATTCTACAAAAAATCTAAGTTGCATATCGGTTAAGCTCAAAATTCAATAATGTCGGTAATAATAATCGTGACAAGACAAAACACAAACGGGTACTACTTACGTTTGTGAAATCGACTAAATCACAAAATCAATCTAATTTCTTGCAACAAGTGGTACCACCAACCTTCTTACAATCCCTTAAACTAACTAGTTTGTTTGATTATTTAAGTAACAGTTTTATCTTTGTGAAAGAAACGTGATACCACCAACCAATAAATCCACTTGACTAAGCAATTTTGTAATGACCAAACTCATTTAATCAAAAACCGAAATAAAAAAATTTTTTTACAGGACCCCACTGCGGCACAGTTAGGTAAAACACACCCACTGCGGCGCAGTGGAAATCCACGTACCAAAATGACTTAAAGCCTCACTGCGGCGCAGTGGGAAGTTTCTGCACGAAAATTCTTAATCAAAACCCAAATTTTCATGCACTTTGACTCAAAATAGATTCATCCAAAATATCATTTCACTTCCAAATCTTCCAGAAACTAAACCATGGCCTTCAAGACATATAAAACACCATTTCAATAAAATTTACCATCTAAACATAATTTACAACTGCCTGTCCAACAAGTGAGTCAATTACCCAACTTGGATAATTAACAAATTGTTCATACTTTCTTTCAAAAACTTACATTTCACCACAACCACCATTTTCCAGAATTTACCAAAACATAATTTAACCAAAAAGATTTATATCAAGAGCCAAGATGTACAAAAGGGATTTTCTACCCAAATTACCCAAATTGCCAACCTTTGAGATGGCTAAAACCTCCAACTTGAACTTCACTCGTTCACTTCCTTGCCCTTGCTACTACCAACTCCTATAAAAGAGTTAAACAACTAAAATATAAGCAACGCTTAGTGAATGCATACACATGTAATCATAATCATGTTACCGTAACTATGTGCATCAAGCACCACATAAAGCCTAGGAAGCTAGCCATTGCATTCATAACAAACATCACACAATCATTTTCAACATGGCCATGGACAATTTGGCTAGTAGGAATTTACCCACCTACTAGCTCTTACAAACAATTCGTCTAGTAGGAATTTACCCACCTACTAGTTCTTACAATTAACAAACAAATGGGTCATAGGAATTTACCCACCTATGACCTCTATTAACAAGAACATGATTATATGCATATACACTCACCTCAACTTGGCTACTTGACACTATAAGGCTAACAAGCTCAACAATTTAATCTTCAACACCTATACATAAATCAACACATAAACATCTATGAGTTCCATGACTCAACTTCCTTACAAACATCTATATGCATTCATCAATTCTAACATTATGGTGTTTGGCTACTCAAAACTTTTCCAACAATTCCAAGTTCTCATAATAGAACTTTATTTCATAATTACTAGCCAAACACCACAAAATATGAGGTTCTTACTATGGGGGATTTTCATTATCAACATTCCCTTTAAATCAAACAATCCATTTCTCAATCAAATTTATTAGGGTTTTACTTGAAAATCTCAAATAACAAAAACCCCCAATTTCTAAGATTAAGAACCCTAATTTTTAATAACAAATAAAACTAGGGTTATGGAAATCAATACCTCAAAAGTGAAAGACAAAGGATTAGGGTTTCAAATCACAATTCTACCCCTTTTCTTCCTAAAAATTTCGGCCACCACCACCTCCACTCAAACCCTCAATTTCAATTTCTAATACAATTGGAGATGATTATTGTTATTGTTTAAGGATTAAAATTCTTTAATTTGAGTTTTGAAGTTTCAATTGCATGGGTTGAAGTTGGATTGAAGATTCAAGAAGAATGGAGAAGTAGGTTGAATTGAGTGAGTGGGAAAATATGAGTCATAAGACTTGTTGGCTGGCTTATTTCCTTGTTAGCCACGTTTTTCTTAGAAATAAAAAGGGTATAATACCCACTATCCACTAAAGTTCCAACTAAATTAACCCCTTAACTCAAAACAAAATACTAGGAAATTAATTAAATGTCAAAATTACAAAAAGAGTTAATTTTCTATTACCTTAAAACATTGGGGTATAACAAATTTCTATTAAACTTGTATCCTTTACTATAGCAAGAGTTATTCACAGACAAACGACTAAAATAATACTTGTATTTAACTAGTACCACTAACAAAGAACACAAGATTAAGTAAAAGAAATCACTTCATTGAGATCTTGACAAAATGTTAAGTAAATACAACTTGAATTCAAAATATTATGCAATCATAAATAATTGTTTCACTTCATCTTCATCGATGTATAAAAATTTAACTACACTCATAATGAAGAGAGCTAATAAATCAGATAAAATGAGAACATGATGTACCAAACTAGAGAATAAATCCAAATCAAGGTAGCAAGGTAGCTACAATCACTAAACAAGAGCAAAAAATAATCTACAAGTCTTCAAATGAGTTAGAGTAGTGAAAACCCTTAGAAAACCCTTGAAAAATGGCTGGGAATAAAGTGTTTGAGCTCAAATGTCCAAGATTTGGTTTAGAGTTGAGTGCTGGTTGGTATTCATACCCAAGGAAAGAGAAAATCTTGTTTGTCAGCTATCCATTGCGTCGTGAATAGTAGTTCTCGCGCTGTGATAAGTCCAAAAACGGAAGCTTGTGAGGTTAGTGACCTAAATAGCGTCGTGAACAGTACCCGTCGCGCTGTGATGAAGCTTTTGTGCAGGGTTGCGTTGTGAAGGAATTTTTGCACTGTATCCCATCGTGATGGGCCTCCATCGTGTCGCAATTTCCTTCAGTTTTTGACATTTCAGCTTTGTTTTCAATCATGATTCACCCGTAAGTGCATATGGACCATTCCTAATCCATTTTCTGCCATTTGCAAGCGATATACCTGCTATAGACCTGAAATCACTAGCAAACACTATAATGTGCCACAAAAGAGGTATAAACAATTGTAAAACATGTATAAAACGTCCAAATAAGATGTGAAAATATATATATGGAGACACATCACAACCCATCATAAAATTCATGGATTGCCCGGAATATAGAAAGCGTTGATTGTATGCATTTGGTCTAGTGAATATGTCCAACAACATGGAGTGGACAATACCCAGGAGGTTATCACGATCCAACAATTATGCTCGAAGTCGTTGTCTCATATGATCTTCGAAAATGGCATTCTTTCATTGGCACCGCAAGGTCTAATAATGATCTCAACATACGTCAACGATCTCCATTGTTGAATGACTATTGTGCATTTGAAGTAAACAACCATCACGTTTATTATCTTGTTGATTGGATATATATTGAGACCGGAATGGTCTACTTTTGTCAACATGTAGTCGGCACAAACGGGCAAAATTAAAATATCTCAAAAGTGTCATTTTGGTACTCTTATCTTGGTTAGTAAATACTGGTTAGTATATACAAGTAAATGAAGATGACATGACATTGTCATTTTGGTAAGTAAATGCACTATATGGAATTCAATGCCCATTTAATTATGCATCTACCATCCATAGATATATATGTGCCATATTTTTTATGGATTAAATGGACTATATGGAATTTAGATAAGTCGTTAATATATTCATCCATCAAAGTTAAAAAAAAAAACCAATTAAAAAGAAAAACTTAAAAGAACGAAAAGACAGTGACTTCAATAATTTTCCACCATGAGGCACTAAAGTTCATTCGACAAGGACCCGCGACTCCCTAGTTTAATATAATGTTTATGTTATTAATATAATGTGTTTATTTTAATATGAAAGATGATGTGAAATGAGCAAATTTAGTTTCAGTATGATGGGTTGGAGGCAACATGATTTCAATATAGTGAGTTTGTGTATTGAAACCAATTGCTAATGTGTTAGCGACATAACCGATGTGTTTAGACGTTTTGTATATGCCATTGGAGATGGCCTAATATGTCACTATACTACACAATAGACCATAATAACTTGGGAAGGGATTTCCTCAAGTTGTTTTCAACTTGATAGATCAAGTTGGAAACATCTTGGCTCTTGGATGAAAATTAAGGGTCAAGATTCAAAGTTAATCTTTGAATCTTGACCTTTGATTTTAATCCAAGGGTTAAGAATTGTCTAACATGACTAGTCATGTTAGGCAACATGAGGGAATCCTCTCCCTAATAACTTATAATATACCCAATCAAAGTAAAGTAAAACATAACAAAACAAAAAAAACTCTACCATACCCTTTTAACTTTAGGTGAACTCTACCTAAATCACTTGAGCATTCATTTTCTCACCATTTTTTTTCACCAACCTATTCATCTTCCCTTAACAACAATGCTCTAACAAGTAAAAGAAAAAAAATGTGAAGTTTGTCTTATCATCCCCCCAATCCCCTTCTCTCTTCACCTACCTTCATAAATGTTTTTATCATCGCTCATATTTTTAATCTTCTTTAGATTTTTCACACACACAAATTATAAGTTTCTTTTTTACAGAAAGTTATTGACTTGTCAGATCCAAACTCTCTACAAGGTAGCTAGGGCCACCAAACTAGCAGTGTTTCGATATGTTTGTGAAATCCGAGTGAACTATTTGGCTTTTTAAACATTTTACTTTCTCTATGCTTATTATATGTTATATGTTTTTTTATGAAAGTACAATAGGTTGTAGCTCAGTCATGGTCGTTGATCTATCTAATTATCTATGGATGTGTGGCTGCAGGTTTGTATTTCTCATTATCATTAAAGTGTTTTCTTATTTATGTCATTTTTTACACCTTATTAAAACAAAAAAAATAGTTTCAAGACTAATCTTTTTAGTAATTATTGGCATATGTTTTCGATTAAAAAGTCTAAGCAAAAAGTTAAATCAAATAAACAGTTAATCTTTTTTTTTCCCATCAGAACATATTTTCAGTTGAAGTTGATTGAATTTTGGGGTTAGATTTCATTTTAATATAAAAAAAATAACATGAGAAATTGCTTGAAAGTGAACGACACGTAATATGATAGACATAATACATTAACAACAATTTTCTCTATCAAAACGATGATGAAGAATGGATCAAAGAAATATGACGTGGAAGCAAAATTTCTCAAGAAAAACTAAGAGTATGTTTGATTGAACCGAATGTAATGATATTGGAATTGAATGAATGAGGTAATAAAACTAAGAGCGGAATAAAATGAGTGCTTACATTCCTTTGTATGTTTGTTATAGCATTGGTGTTATTAGGAACTAGCACGGTACCCGTGCAATACTGCGATGATTGTGATAGTGAAAATATAGATTGTGAAATAGATTGTGAAACATATCTCGCTTTTCTTATAAGCGAAATCATAATTCTTTGGAATAACTATTGTTAACATACTTTATCGATTTAGTTAAATGGAATTTCTTTTTGCACATTTTTTAGGGTTTCATGATGTATATAGGTCTCCGAAATCGATTAGATTTGTAGTTGCGTAAATATCATATGATTACTAAGTAGAAGGCACTAAAAACAAATATGCCAAAACACACCATTAATATAACACTCCGCATTACCACAACACAATATTGTCCGCTTTCTTCGTAGGCTCACGACTTTGTTTTTGATTGCTCAGGTAAAATAACTAGGAGGGTCACCATATGACATTGCTGTCACCCGAGCACGTTTAACTAGTGGAGTTCCCCCTTATGCATAGCCAATACGTCCATAATGCGTTGTGAGCCATGAATGTCACTTGTATCCATCTCCCTTATATGTCAACGATGTATACTTTCACACCCATCAAAACAACTCAATGTTCTCGCTGACTTATGCAAGTGCGCCACATACCCCGACAGTCATAAGGTTTGCTTTGGTACCACTTGTAAACTCTTACCACAACACAATATTCTTCTATTTGCCCACAGGCTCACGGTTTTGTTTTTGGTTGCTCAAGCAAACTTTTTCAGAAAGGTTACCCATATGACATTTTAGACACCTGAGCATGCTTAAATGTAGAGTTTTCCTCTCAACCACAGCTAATACGCCCAAAACGCATTGTGTTATGTAAGACCTATGATGTTAACAGATATACAATGGGATCCTATAACATCATAGTTCTTATATAACGCAATGCGTTTTGGGCGTATTGGGTTCGGATGAGAGGAGAACTCCACAGTTTAAACGTGCTCGAGTGACAACAATGCCATATAGGTGACCCTCCTTGGAAGTTTGCATGAGCAACCAAAAACAAAGCGTAAGCTTACGGACAAAGCAAATAATAATGTGTTGTGGTAGGGAGGGGTGTTACAAGTGGTATCAGAGCAACCCTTGGGACTGTACGGTACTTGCATAACTCTACGAGGACATTGAGTTTTGTTGAGAAGGTGTGAAAGCACACATCAGTGACATACAAAGGGGATCATAAGTAACATTATAGTTATTACATAACTCAACGTGTTTTGGGAGTATTGGGTATGGATGAGAGGAGAGTTACATAGTTAAAAGTGTTCGGGTAGCAACAATGCCATACGAGTGATCTTATAGGAAAGTTTGCTCGAGCAACCAAAACAAAGCCGTGAGCTTGGGGGCAAAGTAGACAATATTATATTGTGGTAAGACGGGGTGTTACAATTTATTTTCTCCTTTTTTTTATTGATCTTTTAAATAAAGTAAAACTAACATGTGTGTTACACACTTAAAAAACATGAAAGAAAATAAACCTAACAATTTTTGGGACAAAAATTCTTCTATACATTACACATATATTCATAAAACCCTAAAACAAATCGGCCTAAACCGTTCATAGATGATATCCATTTAATAAAATCGAAAAATTAAATTAACAATACTTACAAATTTACAATCAATTAGGATTTTCAATAGAAGATCCAAATATGTTATTTCAAAACCATTTAAGAAAGAACAAATCATGTCATATACATCCCGTAGGTTCAGGGGTTCAAAATACCCAAATATATTAGACACTGAATGTTGTAGAGGGGGAGGGGGTAAATCCAACTCTGTTTAAATCTTAGTGTTTTTTTAACTTTTAAGCACAATTTTATAATTCTTTAAAACTGGTTAAGGTAATCAAACAACTAATAATAGAACTAATAAAAAGTAAAACAAGTAAATGAATGTTAGCAAAAGAAATTTCAACATGAGTTGTAATCTATAAAGTAATTATTTATTAAGTATGAATCTACACAAAAAATATAATAAGATAACCTACCGATATCTAAAGAATACAGTTAAATAACAAATTAAAAACAATACATTTCTTTAATAAAGAATCCGCCTAAGTTTATCTTATAAAGTGTAAGTTGTGTATAAGAGCAAAGAACTTTATTAAGCTAATTTCTCAAATTGCACCATCATCTATGCTCCAAGGGTTTGAGTATTTATAGGCGAATACTAGCCTACTCATTGTTGTTCAAATCTTCCATGTAGTGATATTCTATTGGCTACATTTATTGTTTCATTGACAAATTTTTTAGTAGATAATCCTTACTTACATACTAAAGGAGGGTTGCCTAGGTTTTAAAAAAAGCTTAGTTGTCAAGCTACCAGCTATGCCACATTGGAATTATGACATCAGGTGTGATGAAAATGGTGTGTTTTTTAAGGAGTAAAGAGTGTGTGTAATATGTGGGTTGTTAGTAAGGATTGTGTGTTGGAGGTTGTTTGGGCGGGTTTTTGATTTTTGAAATTTTTGAAATTGAAAAGAAAGAGAGAGGATAGAGAACGGAGAGAGAAAAGTAAAATAAAAGGTCATTATTATCATATTTGTTTTTCACCTTCTTATCATTTTCTCTCTCTCAAAAATAATACACATATATATTACTGCATACACATATGTTTAGATCTTGTTAGATGGGGGTTTCTTTCGATTGAAGAAAACTGAAGGTGTCGATTATACAAGTAAGTTAATTAATTAGTTGCTAAAATCTTTGTTTCTTTATATATAGATCTGATACGAGTTTTTTTTCTTATATAGATTTGGGTTTTATGATGTCCTTATATGTATAGATTAGAAATGGGTTTTGTTTATACTTTTTATACTTTGCAGGTTTAAAGATGGATTAAATTTTTTTATAGATTCGGGTGATGATGAAGATGACGGTTTTGAATGGAAGAAAAATATGGTTTCTTGCAATTGCTCCTGAATTGGTATATTTTGTAGTCAAAGTGTTTGATAAAAGGTTTAAATGAAAAGTTAGTTGAAGATATTTTTCACTTGGCCACCACCATGGCTGATGTTCTAAATATGAGTTCACTCGAGGGTTATATTATTATGATGATAACGTTCTAGGAAGACCAGTGGATTCTCTAGGGGTGCTCCAGTTTATCGAGGTGTTACAGGGGTCGATTATGTTGTTTTTAGATCTTTATAATACAATTAAAGTGCAAAACTTTTTGTGGGTTCGATCTATCTTTATGTATTAACGAAATTCAACATGGAAAATGGCAGGTATTTTGTATAGGTATTTTGTTCCGGCTTTGGTAATGAAACAAGTTCATGTGGAAACAGGTTATGTTCAGGTATATTGATGTGTTTCTTAAGCTACTTATATTAATTTTATTGTTTGTGATTTGAGTTTAATGATGCTATAGGTAATAGGATACTTATTGTTTGTGATTGGAGAACAACATACTTTGATCGGATCGGGTCATGATTATATATATATATATGCAAAATCGGATTTTCTTGAATAGTAAGTGACAGACCTTCTTGAAGTTTTGTCAAACGAATTGTTTTTGGATTGATGAACTGATTTTATATGTTAAATCATATTCATTGTGTAGTTGCTAGAAGATAAAGAAACGGCCCTGGTGTGGTCTTATGAAGATGCAGAACCTGATTTTGGATCTTGTCAGCTAAAGATTTTCTTGCTCATCTTCAGAGAGTGCTCTCCAATGAGCCCGTTATAGTAAAAAGAGGGCAGAGTAGTGCGAGGTCAATCCACAGGTCTGACTTTGTTTAGTCCATGTGTTAATGGACTGGAATTGCAATTGGAATGAAGAGTGTTAGTATATAAGTATATAAAGATGTTAACTAACCCTCGCCTTACCAAGGATGAGGTAACCTAATGCTATATGTTTACACCAGACGTGGCAAAATGGGTGGATCGGGTTGGGTAAGAGGTTAAAAACTGGTTTGGGTCTAAATGGATTAGCTACCCTGGTGTTATATGAATAACACATGATTTAGCTTAACAATAATTATTTTGGAAAAAAAAAAAGCAAGAATAAGATTGTGTAAAGTAAAAGGTTTATGTCTCTTTACTTTTATATTTATTTGGATGTTTATCTATGATGACCCCTGTGTTGTCCTTTCAATAACAAGGATAACTTGAATTTGGGTTATATAATTTAGCACAAATGGGTTAACTGGGCACATTTGGTGTAGTAGTTAAAAATGAAACTGGTCAAAAGGGATTGATGGGTGTTCAAAGTGTATTTGAAACAAATTATTGACGTTGAACACATGTTATCTTTGAGACATTGGAGTGAGTGATTAAAAACTGTTTTCTATATATCTGGGTTGTTTTTCAAATATCATTGACATCATACATTAGTTTAGTGGTGTTATACGCAGATATTTATAAAATGGAATAATCAACGATTTATAGGAGGTACAGTTCGTTATATAAAGCCAAATAAAACCCGTGCTGAGAAAGTAGGCTCATTTAATTTGTGTTGTTTACACTGTTTTGTTTTTGTTTGTTGGATTGCAGGATATACGCGAGTATTCTGTTCGTAGTCAACTTGCAAACAAGCGTGGTGTTTGTAAGATTATAAATGCTTTCAGTTTAAAAGGTATTTTTTTTTGCTTTACTAGAGGCGGAGAAATGGATGGGTCGTGCAATGGGCGAACATAGCTAATGAAGAACTTCAGTGAACAATCCATAAATTAAGTTAACAACAATCCATGAATTCATGTATATTAGCATTAGTAATCGTATGATGTCATTTGGTAATGAATATGAAGAGGATAGAACTAACTATGTTTTTTAGGTGCTAACTGAGCCGAAAAACGCATAAGGCAAAACATTACAGTGAGTTCTGAGTTCTTTCCGGATCAAAGGTGGGTGAATATACGACATTGATGCAATTGCAGACATTGCTTGGGTAGAAGATACATTATGGCGATGCAACAAAATGTCTCATCGTGTATGTCTTTTGGCCCCTTCCTTTATTTTAAAGTTTCTCAGTAGGATTCCTTTTGATTGCATATTGTTATAGTGAACTGTGAACCTACAAGTAACATTCTTATTTATAAAACCCTCTTTTTCTTGTAAAACAAGAGTTGAACTATGTTATTGGAACGAAGATCTGGATGGAGGAAGACTTTGGGTGGTTTTATATAGCCAGTGCTTGGCTGATTCTTTGGTTCTCAAGTATAATTGATATCTACAAGTTGTTTTCAATTGTCAAACATGCTATTTATGTGTTTGATGTGCGAAATCTAGCTTTAAATTTATAAACACGATTTACCGAAAATACTGACTACTACACACTCACAGGCAGTGTACCTGATCGCATGCAGTATAGTTAAAACTGGTAAGCCGAGATCGTTCGCAAGGACTTAAATTAGCAATTGTAAACATTCAATGATTCAAGTAAAATATGGGGGGTTTGTGGCCGAATTGCCACGTTGCGAGCAATTAGTTTGAAAAGTTAGTAATCCCAAAGGATTAATCGAAAGAGAAGTTTGTTGTTGAAAACAATAATTTAAAAGTCACTCATCTTGATTTCGCTCAACAGAATGTTAGGATTGCACATTTGATGAAGTTCAAATTCAATTTAGTGATTTAATGACCGAGACTCAAATTAATCGTCAACCCCGTACCCGTCAAGTTAACAACTTATTCGACTCTCTTGCACAAACTAGTTTCATTATTAAGACCGGTACCCCGAGACGCCTTTTTATAACTTCCCTAGTTAAACAATTGTTTTGGTCATTTCAGATAACAATTTTTGCCTATCGATTGTACCCAACCGTCAACCCGTTAATTCTTATCAAATATCGATTACCCTCTACCGTATCCGTCATATAACCAATTGTTTCTAACTAAGCAATCAAAATAACTTATACCCAAATCCTAGTCGTCACTAAGCAATGAGCACAAATTATCCGCAATCAATAATTGAATAACAAAGAATTAATAGATTAAGTTCACGACAAAATGTTAGATCAAATCACTTGAATTAATAAATATTGTGCAATCCCTACATAATGTCTCACTCCATCAAGATGGATGAAAAGGCGATTAGCCACTCATATTAAAATACGAATAACAAATCAAAATGAAGGAATTCATTGTTACCGAATGATGATAAATGAAAACAATGAACGAAATAAATCCAATCGTAATCTTGATCTTCAAAGGTAGAAAAACTAATGAAAAGTCTCCTTTTTGATCCTTAAAAACGGCTGGGAAAGATGGAATAGGGTTTTGGAATGAAAAACAAGCTATTTATATGTTTCCCAAAAAGCTTGTGCAGAATCGACCTTAAGCTGCTGCGCAGCTCCCTTTGACCGCAGTTGACTTCTTGACTTTTATTGACTTTGCTGGAAACCCACTAGATGAGCTGCTGCGCAGCTTACTAAGCTGTTGCGTAGCTTCGGTCCTCTGTTTTACAGCTGCTGCGCAGCTTGTCTTGATTCCAGGTTTGACTTTCGTTGACTTTCACCAAACTTCATCCAAGCGACCCGGAAATCATCCGTAAGCACTTATTTCACTCCAAGAATGTCGTTTTCTTCTGAAATTCGCTCAAGTATCTGTTACTAACCTGAAACACTAACAAATACCATGAACGCAACAAATGTATATGAAACGACTCATTAAACATAACTATATAAATCGTGAGAAATGGGTATAAAATACGACATATCAGTGTTGTTAACTTAATAAATCGTATATACTTAAAATTCAGGTTCAAAGTTAGAGGGCAATATAGCACCGACGGTGTATCACTTTTTATTGTGTTTAAATAGGTAGATAACTAATGCTTAGAAGAAGATTTAATAGTTATCTGCTATACACAAATGGTATTAAGAAAATTGTCAATATTTGAATATTTGGTTTGACTTTTTGAAAATTTGGTATAAGGAATTTTGAACAAGTAGTCAAATTACAAAAACATGATTCATAGAAACTAATAATAATAATAATAATAATAATAATAATAATAATAATAATAATAATAATAATAATAATAATAATAAATAGAGACTATAGATGTTGATTTACACAAAGAAAAACATATTAATACAATAATGGATGCCTAATCATGTTGGTAGTGTACTTAATCAAATTAATTTGTTTTAATTTTAAAAAGTGTATAAGAGGTATTTAATGATACAAAATTTAAGATATAGTTGTATTGATGATGAATACACATTTTGTACCCTATTTACAAATTATGTTATTAGTATGTCTTAGTAATTGGTTTTTATCTAATATATTAAACTTCTAAACTAATTATTTTATTTTCTCAAATATAATTTTGTATCAATTTACTAAAATCGATTTTTAAAAAAAATACCCGCATTTACCGCGGGATAAATGTAACACCCCGAGCTAGACTCGAAATGAAAAGCATGACACTAGATAGAATTATCGTAGAACGAGACTATATGAAAATAAAAGGATTCCGTGAACCCAACATTTAGTTTACAAGTTACAAAAGCACAAGGAGCATACAAACATCAAGAGTTTTACAAAAATGATATCAAAAGATGGCTCATGATCCTAAGCGAGTCCCATCAATGGGAAATGAATCACGGATCCATGGTCATAGTCCAACTTCTAGCAATGCAATCAAGCTCTTGGGTTATCTTGGTTACCTGAAAAGTGTACTAAACAATGTCAACACTAGGTTGGTGAGTTCATAGGAAAGAAGGAACAAGAACACGTACCAATGCCATCCATCACATACGCAAACATAAAGAACAAGAGTTTAGACATCAATTAAGTATCTAACATGACCAATGATCTCACACTTGCACACAATGTCCCTCAATTGTTCTCATGTCATCCATAATTTTCATCAAGTACGTATTGTACCCGTATAATGTCATCAAGCACTAAAAGTGCCCCTTTGTATTGTTATCATGACCCTCATTTGCATTCATTTCACATAAATTGATCATCCATGACCATCATTGTCCACACATAACCAAACGCCGTATGTATATACTTCGTATGATACTACTTTTTGAAAGGCTTTTGATGTTTATATATAGGGTCACCCGCAGCCTTCCCACCACATCTCCAACCTTTCAAAGGCATTATCATCCTCCATATATACCCAACTATCCTAAACAAACTCATCATACATAAACAAGTAACCATACAACGAAAACACATAATTGCACGTCATCAAAACCTTCACACAACATGTAATTTACAAATTGTCATCATGCACGAAGTACACTTTTCAGCTCGACTCTTAAAAGAGTAAGGGAAGCTATGAAAACTCACCTTTGCCTCGCAAATGTTAAAGTTAGAATGAGCTACAACGTCAATTGATCACTAAACGTTCCCGACCTATCAATGTATAACATAATGTCATCAATGTCATCCCTAATCCCTAGGACAAGTTGGTCTAGTGGTTCAAGTCAAGTCGCTAACCCACAGACACTACAATAATCTTCCCGAGTAAGAAGAAGACACTTTGGCTCCACATTTTTAAAAATGAAGGAATATTCGACCCAAATGATTGTTACCACAAGAAACTAGACTCTTATACGATTCTAACGATAGGTCATATGGCTCGATTGGACTTACGGATCAAAAGTTATAAACCTTTCAAAATGTTATAAAAACCAGTCCTTAACGGGAGTTACCAAAAGTAACGGCCGTCACGCCCTTCAGGTACTAATGGCCATTAACAAGACTAACGGCCGTTACACGCCCTTCAGATACTAACGGCCATTAACAAGACTAATGGCCGTTACAGGGGCAGACGTAACGGGGGGCAAATGACTAACGGCCATTAAGATCCCTAACAGGCGTTATGGCCTGCAGATTTTTCCAAGATCGATCCAAAATCCATTTCAACTCAAAATCTTGACACAAGGCTCTAATTAGCAGTTCATAAACTACATTTTTGACATACATAACATGTTTTAACTTCAACCAACACAATCCATTTCAAAACTTGATCCATTAACACAAATCTTTGCTTAAATTCGGCCATAAATAACCCAAGAACACCCACATTTCCATTTTTGACTTCTTGTTGATTAAGGATACTTTTAAATCGATTTTTGAACATAAATAGACAAAACCCACATCAAAAACACACTTATTAACACCCATATTTGCTCAAAATAGTTCTTGACCATTACAAACCCTAATGAAACCCTAGCTTTGAACCCAAATCGATTTTGACCCGAATTCGACCAAGGACACTTAGATTTAATTAAGAGACATGCTTAAAAACTTGAAATAAGGAATTTGGGCTAGAAATCACTTACCAAAACTTCTACAAGCAACCAAACCCGAATTTGACCTAAATAGAGCTTTTTCTTGCACTTGAAACCTTAAATTTTTGATATGATGCTAGAATGATGATGAGGATGATGATTTTGTTATGATTCTACTTGAACCCCATTAAATTTGTGAATTAAATTAGAGAGAGATTAAGAGCTTGAGTGTGTGTGTTTGTTTGTAAGTAAATAAGAGAGAGAAAGAGATGGAGAAATGGGTGGGGGAGAAAGGGATAGGGTTGGGTTAACTTGGGTGGGTCATGGTTTGGGCACAACCCATGGGTAGGATTCATTTACATTTTACTAGTTACCTTGAATGTCATTTAAGTAAAAAAAATCGATTAGCACCTATTAATTATCTTGACTAGCACATAATTCTCAACTTGAACAATAAATTGACCCATATGAACACATTGCACCCAATTGAACCTTAAATTGCACTAGAACATTTATTGATTACTAATGCTTAGTCAAAATGTACACATAGTCAAATAGTCAAAAGTCACGATTGTTACAATAAAACTCTAGTAATATAACTAAAAGATGGGGTTGAGAGTACATTTGGCACCCTTAATCCCCCTCCTTTAGTCTAATCCTCCATCCATGTTAATCCTCTAATTTTTTAATATTTATCTAAATTAATTTACATTTTTTGGTTTTCCATCACCAATTTACACTTTAACCCAATCTAAAATAATTAATTTACATTTTTTGGTTTTTCATCACCAATTTACACTTTTTAACCCAATTTAAAATAATTAACTTACACTTTTTGATTTTCCATCACCAATTTATACTTTAACCCAACTTAAAAATAATTAATTATACTTTTTGGTTTTTCATCACCAATTTACACTTAAAAATAATAAATTTACACTTTTTGGTTTTCCATCACCAATTTACAATTTCACCAAATTTAAAAATAATTAATTTACACTTTTTGATTTTATTGGTAATCTATAATATAACTCACGTACGACAACAAAAAAAAAAGCTACGATCAACTACAAAAGGGTTTTTCCTTTCATATACTTTGCACATAATTAATTATTATTATTATTTTTTAACATTTTATTATTATCAATATTTCTTTTAATTTAGTTTGTTGTCCATTATAGGTTCGTTATGGTTTTTTCTTCAACAACAAAAAATATGACCACATTAGTTCATCTTGAAGATCTTAAGCCAACACATGTTAACCATCATTTACGACTCCGTGTTGTGCATGTAATGACTGTTTCGGAGTGAAACAACCCAAAGAAAATCAAAACGTTCGAGATGGTCTTTGTTGATGAATTCGTATGTATTTTTCAAATTATATAGTTTACATTTTTAAAAGAGAAGCAACTGTAAATTTTTTATTTAACTAAAGTTTAAAAAAAAAAGGTAAACTGGAATCAATATTTATATGGAGTTAATTTTCGTATGTTTCTTCTTTAACTTTCGTATTGATTAAGTTGTGATATATGACTTAGTTAATCTAAATATTGTATATTAAATTTTGTATCTGTAACCTATATTAACTCTTAGGATTTACAATTATATCTTTTTAACCTTTTAGATATAAAGTTTAAATTTGCTATGAGTAATGTTCTTATTACTTTAATATATTGACTTTGACTATTTTGATATCGTTTTGAAAGTAACTCATAATGGTGTATACTTAAGATTTACGATTATACCTTTCTATAAGTTTTTAGATGAAAAGTCAAATTTTGTTATGAGTAAGATTATGATTACTTTAATATATCGACTATGATTATTTTGAATATGTTTCAAAACTAGCTCATTAATGATGTAACTTTTTAGCCGTTGTTATTCTATCAGGGGTAAATGCTACATATTGAGATGGTGTTGAATGCTTTAGTATGATTATTTAGCATGGTGGAACAATTCATCATTTTAGTTTGTGTGTGACAGATATACTTCGGATGTTATGAAAAGCATGATATCAATTTTAAATATTACCTTTAGATAAACCCTTTAAACCACATTATGTTTAGGATTTAACACAACAGAAGATGGCTTTGCAAGGTTTTTGGCTCGACTCTTTTTTTATCAAGAATTTATTTCCCTATCTTTCTTGCATTAGCCGATAAAATCATTTGATCCACGTTTGGAATGTCCTTGGTTAGGTTCTTTTTTTATCCTGAATAATTTTCGTGGATCTATATGCAAAGATGTTTATTCGATTCTTATGGTTAATTTGTTTGGAGTTTATTTTTTAAAATTGGATTAAGTACATAGAAACACACTAAGAGAACACTATCATGTAGGACATTATCATACATGGTTCGGTCAATGGTGAATGGGCGAAAAATTTTAAGAGTATTTTGAACGATGGAGTAACTATTCAGCTAGCAAATTTCCAAGTTGATTTCAGTATATCTATTTAATATATTTGAATTACAATTTTTTAGCTTTGATTAATATATTTTGAGACTACCCGTCAATTGGACGGGTCTGAACACTAGTTAATTTAATATAGTTTAATTGGGATATAACAAATTTATAGTTACATTTATTAATTCGTTTAAAAGTTTACCATCAACTAAAATTCTTAAATTTACAAATATCAATAATAGTATTATTTATACTTCACATTTACCTACATATTGGACATGATTTATTTATTATAATGTTTATAAAATTCGGAGTAATATAGTGGACTTTTCACCAACCCAAGGAGAAGACTCTTTGGTTGTTCCAACTACATGGATAATTTTTGTTATTTTTTAACCTTGATTTATTATAATGTTTATAAAATGGATTATTTTTGTTATTTTTTAACGTAATACTCTCCCAATAATTATAATTTCTTCCAATGAATTGACCAAGAACTACCCAATCAAAGATGTATAACCTCATCATAAAAGTTGGGAATCAAGACGATGAGTTGAAGTTTTAGAAAACTTCATTTGGTATAAAGTGTTGTATTAAACTTGAAAGCCAACAGAAAAGGGTGAAAAATGTTATTTATGGTTATGCACGATGTCAAATGCCATGAAGTATTTGGCAAAGTCAATTCCAATGGTTGTTCAAATAGCCTATCGAAAGTGTTTACTGGATGCGTTTGCGAAACCATTTTATGAAAGCGTCGAGAGGGCCTATGATAGTGATGAAGAGTGATAGTAATAATATAAACATTTAACATAATTCTTTTTTTATTAAGTAATGTCGTTTTTATCTAGTAGTGTAACGTAATGTGTTTTTAGTAATATCTTTTCTATTTATTAGTGGAACTAGTTCTAATGCCCGTACGATGTACGGTAGTTATATAAATTGTATCAAAAAAAATTCAAATATGTCTCATACATCATTCACTGGTATGAAATAAATTATGGTTAAAGTAAACTGCTGATCGAAACTAAATTATAATAAAAACGGTAATGATAAATATAATATATGTTTATTTAGAGTTTATATTTACCTTAAATTTTTAGAATTACATAAAAAACGGAACTTGTAAGCATAGTGGATGACGGCAAATAGCTTTGTGATTTCAGATCGTAAACTCAATATTTTTAAGTTTTCATGTTAATAATTTATTATAAGTAATATAAATAATAAGAGTTGAATAATTGAGGAAAAAAATAACAATTCATTAATGGAAAAACGATAAATCAAATAATATTATTATGTCTTTTGTATTATTAATAAGCCAAGAGTTAGAGTTGAATTATAATTCTAATAAGGAAATTGAATATGTTATTAATAAGTCAAAAGTTAGAGTTCAATTATAAGTCTAATAAGAAATTTGAATCTATTTATAATTAAAAAAACTAATTTAATAAAATGAATAAATTAAAAGGACACGTGTCGATAAAAGATTACGCCACATGTCGTTTTAAGAATATGTTAATACTGTTTTAGTTTATCGGTAGATGTTTAATTTTGTGTTTTAATTTTATAAATTTAATAGTTTTAATTATTTTTGTTGTTAAAATAAAGTGAAAATAGTAAAGTGAGAGGAACGGATGAAAGAAAATCCGAAGAAAAATACTCGTATCATTATTCGTAAAGAGTAAAAAAACAGATGGATTGAGAAATACATCGTTTCACGTTAAAGTAAACCCCCAATCAGCAACATAACAAAAACTTCGAAAAAAATATCACGTATTATCGAACCACTATAAAATTGATACCATTCGAATTTCAATTAATTTTCCAACATCAAATTTAACATAAAAATCTTGAGATTAAAACCCAAAATCCTAACCTATATACTCATTATTATTGCGTATAAAATTAATTTTAATAATAATTATAATTTTTTTTTAAATAATTAATTGGCATGTTAGCAGTAATTCATTTTGGATATCAAATCAAAAACCCTAAAATAATCATAATTTAAGGTATTGTTTTCTATAGCTCTGTTTTTCTATACTACTACTAAATTTCATACAATCATGTTTTATTGGTTTAATTAAGTTAAATAATCATAATAATAAAAATAATTCTTATTTGAATTTATTATAATAATTTTTCAGGTTTTAGGAAAATTGGGGGAAGATGACAAGGAAAACATCAACTTGTGCAATTTGTGAGAATTCAAATCTTGCTTCTATCTGTACTGTTTGTGTCAATTACAGGTATAATTTTTCCCTTTTTTTATTTTTTTTTGCTGTATATATATATGTATGTATGTATATACATCCATGTGTGTGTATGTCTAGTTAATACAAAGTATATATGGTTAGATGCTTTTAAATGTATAGTACGTTGTATCCGACTTGCTATTGTATGTATCGAACTTTTAATTTGTACGGTTGGATGTATTTGACCTCTTACGGCGTGTAAAACCGGTGACGTGGTGCTAGTTTTTGATGATCCGGAAAGTTATCTGGCTGCCGCGTTAACCTGCATATAGTGGTTACCTAATAAAGAGGTTATTCGATACGTAAAATGTCAAGAAATGGGATTTTATACATATAGGATGCTACATACTAATAGTGTTTTGAGTAAAGCTGGATGCTTGTAGAAAAAGGTGGCCCTTTTATATATTGTGTAATGTAATTGTTGTGTCTACTTTATGCAGGTTAAATTCATATGGGACCAATTTGACGTCGTTAAAGAGTCGTCGAGATTCTCTATACTCGAAGTTGAGTGATGTGCTTGTTGCTAAGGTTCGGTCAATCTATATGCCTGTTTTGTTATTGATCCGGCGTGATTAGTTGGCTTTCAATTGTATTTGTGTTTAGTAGATGGAGTTGGATTTCTATTGTGCAATGTCGGTAAGTAAAAATGTTGGAAAAGCATATTTTTAGATGAATCTCTTTGCATCTGCCTTAAAAATTTGTCAATATATTAGCAGTACCAATGGCCATTAAGATAAGCTTTTGTCTGCATTAAGTGTTTTAGGCATAGTTGTTAGACTCGTACGAGTCATGAGCTGTGTCAAAATCCACCAAAAATGGTAGCAACTCTGTTTGACTCTTGAATTACCCCAACTTGTGATTTGTTACCTGACTCGACTTGTGACTTGTGTGAGTTGTTAAAAGAAGAAAGATTTGATCGATTTTTGCCATCTCCAAAGGTATATCAGCCCAAAGAGCATATAGGAACAAAAATTTTTTTTAGCTTTTCTTTATATTTATGTACATTAAAGTTTTTGTTGGGATACCGAGAAATTGGAAGAAAGTTAATGGATAGAGCATTATGAATAAAGGTAAGAGAGACAGAGATATATAATTGAGAGTTATAATTTGTGGGGAGGATGAGAGAGGGAAAGGAATTATATCCCTGGAGAAGTGGGAAACCTTAAAGATCATACGGCTCTTTTGGATGAGTTACAAGTCGAGTCAAGATTTGAGTTGTGAGTTAAATATTCAGAATTTAGAGTTACGGGTTTTAGGAAAGATAATGGCCCCAGAAATGTATTGGATGGTTTTGGTTATTACTGCAGAAAGAACTCCTTAGATTTGGGTCTTGCTAGTTTGACCTATTCATATTTTTCTAAAAGAAAAGATTTATAGTAAATGTTTCCAATTCATTTGTTGTGTTATCTACATCTGTGTTGTTATTTTTCCTGTTTATTGCTTTTCTTTTTTAAGTTTATGCCTTCTTAATTTGTACTTAGATATTTATTTATTTTTTTGCTAAAAGTCAATTTATTTTCCAACTGTATTTTAGAGCAAGGCAGATGATCAACTCAGTTGGAGAGTCCTTCAACATGAGAAACTTGCAGCATTGAGAGAGAAACTCCATTTTCGTAAAGAACAACTTTCAAAAGGTAGGTGTTCTATGCATGCAGTTAGTGGTTTCATTATTTCAATTTCTGAATCTTTTTACACCAAATCTGTGCTTTCTAATAGATAAAGCCAAAGTTGAAAAGATTTCTTCTGACTTGAAACTTAGATATGAATCGCTTGAATCAGCCATGAATGTGGTATGCAAATATCTTTCTGTTATCTTTTCTTTTTTTATTTTGCTGTCAAAGTATCTATGATAGATATCTGACGGAGGTATCTGAATATCTGAATATATATATATATATATAAATATCTTCTCATTTGCAGCTTGAGAAAAATCGCAAAGAACAATTGGAGAAGTATTATCCTAATCTTATAACCACTCAAAGCCTCGGGCATGTAAGTTCTGTCGTTAGTTTATGAATTAATTCATGTTTCCGCCATTTTCTACTATGCTCAAAAGATTTATAGAAGTTTATTTATTCAATTTTGTGTAAAATCGAGACTTTTATGACATGCAGACGGCAATTACCTCAGAACGTCTTCATAAGCAATCTGTTGTGATCAAACAGATATGCAAATTGTTTCCACAACGGAAGGTTAGCACACTGTAATTGATCATTACTGTAAGAAATACTAACTGATTTTGGGTCTTAATCGCACTTCCCAATTCAAATCTTTCTTACGATGAACTTAGGTAGGATTGTTACAAGGTTTATGAATTTTGGTTGCAGGTGATCATAGATGGAGATAGGAAAGATGTGTTAAGTGGACAATATGATCAAATTTGTAATGCACTATTACCAAGAGGACTTGATCCCCACTCAGTTCCCTCTGACGAGCTTGCTGCTTCTTTGGGGTAGACATCTGTCTGATTCTGATTTATATGTTTCTCAAGCTGATGGGTAATCTATTTCAACGTATTGTTATAACTTCATTATTTTCAATGAATGTAACAGGTATATGGTGCAGCTTCTTAATCTCATTGTTCACAATGTCGGTGCTCCTGCGCTTCATAACTCTGGATTTGCGGTAATCTTTTAGCACCTTGTCTATTACCTAAACACTTCTGTCTGCATCTTATATATAACTTTGTTGCAGAATGTCACTATAATGTGCAGGGACTTTAAAAAATGATGTAACATTCTTTTTTGGGTTACTAAATGATTTCTTGTATTTCTTACCAATCTCAAATTTTGTGTGTTTTGGAAAAGTAGATAATTAAGGGTTATGATTTCTATAATTCGAACATACCGCAATGAATTAGCTATTAAATTGAAGAAAGTGCTTAGGACCGAGAACTAATTACCGTGAGTTTAGTAATTATTACGTCTTTAGCCTCTTTACATGTTATAAATCTTGGCCACGAGGATCAGCATGGCATGCTTTAATTGGCTGCATGAGTTGCATCGCTGGGATCACCTTAAAATTTAAGATAACTACTTCTAAATATGTATTTGCATGCTAATGGGATTCTTTTTGTTGCAGGGTTCATCTTCCCGGATATGGCAACGTGATTCTTACTGGGGTGCACGCCCATCCTCGAGAAGGTACCTGAGATTTATTATGTAGCTTTTCCTAAATGTTGATTCTTAAATGCTATCTTATTCAAGATAATAACCTATCATCGCATTATCGGTTATAATACGCGCATCCAAACACAAACTGATATAGCTTTTGTTGTATACTGTATTGATTTATTTATATGCAATGCAGCAATGAATATCCTCTTTTTATACCCCGCCAAAATTTTTGCACCACGGGAGTGGAAACTTCATGGTCAGATAGAAGCTCAAGTAATTTTGGTATTGCTTCAATGGAATCTGAGAGGAAAGCTCGATTAGATTCTTCTTCAAGTAGCGGTAGCCTCAACTATAGATCGGCTTCCCCTCACTCTATTGAGACGCACATGGATTTGCAGAAAGGAATTTCACTTCTCAAGAAAAGTGTCGCTAATGTAACAGCCTATTGTTACAACTCCTTATGCCTAGAAGTTCCTCCTGAGGCATCTACCTTCGAAGCATTTTCAAAATTGCTGGGAATGCTTTCATCTTCTAAGGAAGTTAGAGCTGCCATTTCTTTGAAAATGGCTTGTTCAAGGTACCTAAGCGCTCATTCTTTTGGCATAGAGGTTGGAAAATGGGCGGGTGGTTAACATTTCACAAGGGTAATACGGGACCATGTGAAATTGGTCATATATGGTTGATTCGAAACACTTTTCGCCCAAAAACCTAATATTATATAATGAACGGTAATGAATAAGATGATTTTGAGGTTTAATTAATCAGTTTACCTAAATCACTAATGTATTTTTTGATTTGTCCTTGCATACCATGTAACTTTTTGTTGTCCCTCTAGGACATCATACTTTAAAAATGTCTCTTCTAGGTCATTAAAACTTTAATATGTGTCCCTCTTGAAGCATTCTTTTGTTACAAAAACGACTTCGTGTCTATAACTTAGTAGGACACAATTTAAAGTTTTAATGACCTGGAAGGGACAAACGACATTTGGATGGTCTGGTATCGACATATACATAGGAGTTCTAGGCAATAAACTTTTAATTAATTAATAGTTATACTTTTGGTGACTTTTAGTTAGGTTGACGTTTTGTAAAATAATATTAATCGTCATAGCTATTTCAGCCGTAGAAGACATAACATGAATTAACCCTTCCGTAAGTGAACTGGTTGAAAATTCCACATCCAGGTCCCCCTTTGAGAGTAGGTGGAAAAATTGGTAGAAACAGGTATATCCAGTATTGGTATAAACAGCCAAACAGGTTATTAAATTTACTCGCCAACACTTGTCCAACATAATTTATAGAACGAAATGCATTTTTCGACCCTGTGTTATCACCTCATTTGCAAGAATCGTCCAAACCTATGCAAAGTGGCTTTTTTGGTCCCTATGATATCCACTTAGCGGCAATCTCAGTCCAAAACTTTCCGTCCAGTTTACACTGTTATTGCCCCCATGTGCCTGTCACGTGCGGGGTAGTTTCGTCCATCTCTTGCATATAGGACCATATTTGCAACCTACTGGTTTATCCTTTTTCCCAAAGAAAATCATCATCGCTATTAACAACAAATTCTTTTTTGTGAATCTTAAAATTTTCAGAAAACACTACCAACGGTTCAAAAGATTAAAAACACCACCACATATATTTACATACATATAATTTTCAACTCAAACATAAATTAATATGTGTTTTAAAAGAAAAAAAAACAATCAAATCATACTGCACTATATACTACATATATATCCATACGAGAGCCATCATCACCACGGCACCCATCATTATTGTTGTTGACAACTTGACATGCTGCAAAAACGCACACTATCCAATGGCCACTTATGGCGGTACTAGAAGAATATTAAACATCTGAAGCACTATATTTATTGCAAAATCATCCATCCCGATAACTGATGTTACTGCCAAAGATCCAGATCTGACAAATCTCCGGCGGATCTGACGAATCTCCGATGCCTGACCCCATGAATTTTTTCAAGTTCCGGTATTCAAGGTCCGGTGTGTATTTGGAGATTGGGGTTTTAATGGTGGGTGGTTTGTAGTGATAGGATATTATTCAAAGAGATGAGAAAATTAAGAATAAATTAAGGTAAGAAATCGTATCAGAACCCACCAAACAGAGAAGGACTCAGTGGGTTCCCCTAGGAAATCAACAAATCTGGAAGAAGAAGGGCAAAGATTCCGGCCAAAGGCTTTTATATGAGTATTATTATATGTATATGTATGTATGTATATGTATATGTATGCGGTTATAGAAGAAAACGTAGATAAATAAATATAAATAAAGTTTCCAAGTAGCATGAATGGTTCTTTATGTGCATTAAGACAATATTGCCCTCACGTGAGGGGCACATGATGTCTTTAACGGTAAAAATAGACGGATCCGTCTACTTGGACTGAAATTGCCGCTAAGTGTATATCATAGGGACAAAAAAAGCCACTTTGCATAGGTTTGGACGTTTCTTGCAAATGAGGTGATAACACAGGGACCAAAAATGCATTTCGTTCTAATTTATAGATAAGTAGGGTATTAAATACAAGGCTCAAGTGCTCAACTGCTTGAAAATGTATCAAGTTATAGCCCAAAATTTATTTGTATGTATAATGTATTCAACTTTAAATGGCTTTGTTGTGTGTATGTAACCTTTAGATATTGCTATTGTATGTATCTGAATATATATGACATCCATTATAAGCTACTATGTCTGGTATCATATCACAAGCTTACAAGGTTTTCATTGCTCATGTACATACGATAGCCATATCTGAAAATTGTATACATACAACGGACCCATTTAAAGTTGGATACATACTATAGGAGTCAGCCTATGGTTCAATACATGTTGAAACACTTAACCCTAAATATGATTACAAAACTATATCATAAACTTATATAGTAATCTTTGTATATAAGTAATCCATTTGACCATTAAAGATGAGATTTAACCCAAATAAATTCTTGTTTAAGTAAGGTCGTAGCAATACTACGTCTGGGGAGATGTATCCGCAATTCCGCATGGTATCTGCATTTTTTTCTTTGGCTAACACCACCTTTGTTAAATCTTTCACACGTAATTTATGAACTTGCAGATCATCGAAACAAGTTCAACAGCTAAACTATTCTGTATGGAACGTAAACTCAGCTATTTCCTCGAGTACTTTACTAGAAAGTACACATACCTCTGCTTCAATGGTAAGTTTATTACAGTCTATATAAAAACAATTGGGCTACTATATGTGCAGTAATGATTACTCCCTTTGCAATATTAATGGTTGCTACTTCTTAAATCAATATTCAGAGAAACACGGGGGACAAAGTTCTTTCAAGCTCTGCCTATGCCACTGATATTACCAACCACGGGAAGTCAGAAACACTTACTGATGGTTGGGATCTTGTGGAACATCCTACATTGCCGCCTCCACCTTCACAAACCGAGGATGTGGAACATTGGACTCGAGCCATGTTTATTGATGCCACAAAAAAGAAATATGGTTCTTCAAAGTAAGGGCTTTTGTGATTAAATGATTTAGTGCTAATGGTCAAAGTTTTGAATGATAAATGGCTTTGAGTAGTATTTGCAATGGACAACTGAGTTGTTGTTCCATTGCAGAAATATCATTGGTTTCATTTGTTGTTTAATATACATAAAACTTGGTATGAAATCACTAATGTAATTGTTCAACTTGTTTATTCTACAATACAGGTGAGTTGCCGAATTGCATTAAGGTGCTTTGTTTAAATGCTGGCGGACGATGCACGTACAAAAAATTGTAAATAGAGAAAAGAGGCATGTAAATAGATATGATCAGAAGTTTGTATATATGGAATTCTTTTCTTTATAGTTCGCCTTTCACTTTACTAGCAGATAGTAGCTAGTTACTGACATGTATATTATATCATCTTGCTCACATGATACAACAAAACAGTGACACTTGTTTAAAGCCAGTTGACTCCCTTACACGCAATCATACACTGAATTTGTTAGAAGCTTTTCATTGTTTTTGACAAATGTCATTGGTTTATTGTATGATGAAATAAGTATACAAGTTTATTTATTAGATGTTTGTTGATGTGGGATTTTGGGACAGGGGACTAATTTGTGCTGCCTTTATGCAACTAGGAGGTTGTCATAAAGGTTGCAGATTCCTTCTCTATGAAGTAAAAGAGATATATTTTTCGTTGCAGATATTATTTTGTATAGAGTTCTCATTGACTCATCAGGTGTTGGCTGTTGCCCAACGACAAAATGACACGTATAACTCCGGCTAATAGTATGCAAACCAATGGCAGTATGGTTTTAACTATGATGATAAACAGTATTAGTTCATGACCTTTGTTCATGTGCTGCATATCAAAGGCAAGGTCACTGGAATTGCTATGTTTACTTGTATTTTGTAAAACTTTTTATTTTATCGTGCTTACGCATATGCATGAGTACATATTTTAACAGGTAGTATAAGTTTTAGCTTTTCTTAGCTGGCTAAAACTCCTTTAGTCTAAGTCGACTCTTATAATTTGATGTGATTTAAAGTTTCAAATCTAGTTTTTTTTTAACTTCAGAAAGGAAGCTATCTGGCTTTCATTTGACTACATCTTTATGGTAAGTGCCATTGCTTTTGTTCCCAAATGGTATTGCTTTACTAAGATTATGGAGTGTATGAGAAAAGTTGTTTCTTTACTAAAGGAAAAGCCTGTAGGACAAGACAATACTTCAAATATACTTTATATAGTTTATATAAAACTAGAGGGGTAGCCACGCTATGCCGCGACCTTGAATATGTAGTGGTATTCCATTGTTATAAATATAATTGCAGAAATGGAAATTTGACAAAAATATGTAAAGTAAATATTAATTAAAACTCGAGATGTGAGAGTTGACTAAATAAATAAGATTATAAGAAGCGGTGTGGTTTGGATTAGTGATAAACACGCTGACTTCTCGAGACATGGGTCAAAGGGTTCAATCTTCATCCCATGCAAAAGGCCGAAGGTCCTTTTTTACTATTTAGGTGGAAGCAACCTCTCTACCTTAGTAGGGATAAGGTCTGCCTACATCATGACCTCCCCCATAGACAATCGAGGTATTGGGGTCCAAGTTCCGTAAAAGGTGACAGTGATCAGTTTTTTTTTTTCTTTCATTTGTTTATTTGAGATGCAAATCTACCAATTTGATGAATTTGAGATGCAAAAGTATCGATTTAGTGTGTTTTCAATGTTCTTATTTTAACAGAACTTGTTAGACCCCAAACAACTCGTGCAAGATGTGAATTCAGTACTTTTATATTGAAAGTGTTTTTACATGAAACTTTATTAGACTCCGTTTTATACCTTCAATACAATGTCGACCATTTCCATGCTTGAGGAAATCAACTAACTATAATTACTAATCATTATTATTGTTGGAATCTTAAACACCAAGCAACTCGAAAATAGATTATAAATTCTAATTAAACCTCCTCGAAAAGACGACTGTCATTATCTATTTGATTTATCAAAAAGTAGCTTTATTTATATCATTATCATTAGCTTTTATTTGGCTTTAATAGAGATTTTATTAATGTTATATGCATAACCATTTCTGAACATTATAAAACGATGTAGTTTTGGTAAAAGTTATAGCCCTACAAGACTACAATTATTGTGACATATGGTTACGACCAAAGTAGTTTTGCACGATATAATGTTTATTTCGGTATTATTAATAAATTGAACCTAACCATGTTTATGCATATGACTAAAATGAACTACTATTAATATAGTCATATTCAATAGGTATATAAAAGTAAATATTACATTAAATTAATAATTTGTAGAGTTTTATTTCTATGATCAATATGTGTTTATTATTGAACAGTGTGTTTTGATATCAAAGGACATATCATCATACAACGATGAAACTACAAAAATTTGATGTAATAATTAGTTGTATCATTAAATCACAAGAATCCAAAGTATATTATATTAAGTTTGCTAGTGATAATAATGAAAAGCATTAAACATCTAATATAATACAAAGAAATAAAGTTTGATTTTGATGGTTTTCTTTTTCTTTTCACTCACCAACATTTCAACAGGCCGGTTTTAGTTGTTTGCCTATAAAAACACAAACAAAATTCCATCTTTTATGTTCTTCAACATATATTCTCCTCTCATTACTACTTTCATGTATCAACAGGTATGTAACACTATTTAATGATTCTTTATGTGTATAGTAACACATTAGTATTTTAGCAAATATAGTAGTAGTAACTTTCTTCTGTTCTGCAAAATAGACTGATTTCATTTTGGGAATCCATGACTTCCTATTTATCACCAAGAATATGTATGGGTTTTGCTAAACGAAGCCCTAAGGGTTGTAGTTAAGATGTATTATATAGTTGTATATTTATCATAAAATTTAGATGTCAGCTTTTAATATTGAAGATACAATATTTTTTTGCACGTTAAATGCAACCTTTTAGGGTTGGATTTCTTATATATATAGCCTTGCCAATATACTATAATTCCTTCTATAAATGTTTCATCTTATATGTCTAAGGATTTAGCATGCAAAGATGGCTCCAACACCAACATCAACCCATTTTTCGACATCAACAATGGGAACACACAATCCGCTTCAACATATTAGCCCATGGAATGACACATTTGAAGGTCATAGTACTAGCCCGAATATGACACATAATTCCTTAAACTCTCAATTCGACACAAATATGATCAACAACGTAAGATTAATACGTACCCATTCTTTGTTACGTTTCATCATGTGTATCATATCGTTTTATGTTAGTTGCTGTTACACTCTTCTAGTTGTTTATGTGGTTTTTAGATCGCGTACAATAACTCTCAAGAATCATTATTAGAGTCTTCACGAGAGTCCGAGAAAAGTATCTCTGATAAGGTGATTATTTCATTTGATCAATCGTGCCATTATAAACTAAACGAGTGCAAAAACATGTAAATGCGCTTAGCTATATTTCCAAATTTGTTAACATATTTCAGTTACAAAGACGATTAGCACAAAATCGTGAAGCTGCAAGAAAAAGCCGTCTGAAGAAAAAGGTATGCATCTTGTTTCTATATAAAAACTGTGTTTGAACTTAGAACAATATAATAAAGTTGTTATATATACACCATATATATAGGCCTATGTTCAAGAATTGGAATCAGGACGTCTAAAGTTGGCAAAGCTAGAGCATGAAATCGAGAGGACCCGAGAACAGGTTATACATATAATGAAAACTGTCATTTTTATGGCTTAAACTTGTCTAACTTTTCTATATATTTTTTACTGTAGGCAGTATACATGGATTTATCGAATACAATTCGTGGTCTGTTACCTGGAAATATCAACTTAGGTATGTGATTCTTGTTCTTTTCGCACAAAAATAAAACTGACCAAAAAAGAAAATCAGGATGCTAGACATCCCCTTTTGTGATAATATGTGCAGGAATTATTGCATTTGAGAAGAAATATGATTTCTGGGTTGTGGAGCAACAAAAAAAGGAATCTGAACTTAAGACTATCTTACAAACTGAGATAAGTGATGATGAGCTTCGTGTATTTGTGGACCGTGTACTTAATCACTACCAAGAACTTTTTCGGATGAAAGGAGATGCTGCAAAAGCCGACGCCTTTAATTTGTTATATGGGACTTGGAGATCACCTGTTGAGAGGTTGTTCCAATGGCTAGGCGGATTCCGCCCATCACAGGTTCTATATGTAAGTCCTAGCTAGCTAGTCACATGTATCGTTGCCAAAACCACCTAGCTACTTTTATAGATTGTAATATGAAAGTTTTTATAGATACTAATGCCATGGTTTGAGCCTCTAACGGATACACAAGTGGTGAGTTTATCAAGGCTAAGACACACTTGTCGACAAGCAGAAGATGCATTGACTCAAGGTATTGATAAACTTGAACAAACTTCTGCTCAAAACGTTGCTATTAACATCACTGAAGTTGGAATTTATACCACACATATGAACTCACTGTTAGAGGGGCTTGAAGGACTTGAAAATTTCTTGAACCAGGTACTTATTGCTATAGAACTATAAATATTATTGACTAGAAGTGGCAAGATGGATGGTTTGGGTAAAGAACTGAAAGATATTTGGGTTACAGAATGATTAAGGCATATATTAATTATTATGATCACCAATACAATGATAACTATAACACCTAATTATACTTGATAAAATGATTTTGGAGGATAGAAACAGACCATGATGGTTGAGCTTTAACCCGTTTGACCCATTTCAACTAATCATAAGTAATGGGTTGGAGTTATCACCTTTGTGGCCCGCTTTGAAAGTTAACACGCGGATACTCTTTAAATTGAGATTTGCAGGCAGATCATCTTCGACATAGGACACTGCAACAAATGTCTCGAATCTTGACAACACGTCAAGCTGCAAGAGGGTTGCTTGCATTAGGAGAGTACTTCCAACGACTTCGTGTACTAAATTCACTTTGGTCAGCTCGTGCTCGTGCTCTTAATGTCTAGTTTAAAGCAGCCATCCATCAAATATGTAAACATTGTTGTAGTGTTATATGGTTAAGGTTTTTGATAGCTCACAATATCATTGTCTATGTTGAGTTTACTAACGAGAGTCATACTATAATATACTCAGTAGTATTTCTAAAGGGGTGATCTCCACACCACCGGTTTTTGACAATACAACACCAAACTTGCTTTACGGTGTTATACAATACAATACAACAATATAAAACACATTTGGTAGTGTACATACAAAAACTAGTGTACAAATCGGCCCCCATTTCTAAAATAAAATTTCCTACAACCCTTCATTTTGCTTGCATATTCGGTTTAAAGTGGGTGTACTTATACAAAACTTGAAAGTCAAATGGGTAAATGAGTCTATGTTGCTAAAAAGATGGAAGATGGGGTGGTTTTCTAGTGACTAACACCTTAAAATGTGAGAAAAGCGTGAGAACATTCACCCTTAAAATGTGAAAAGTGTGACAACACCCAAAAACTTCATTTTAATACACTATAAGTTCATAAAAGTCTAGTCGTTCAAAAAAAAAAAGTCCATAAAAGTGTAAAACTAACAAAGTATATAACTAATTATCATTATTTAAGTGTTTAACAACACATTGATCCGCCTAAACCGACAAAATCACCTTTTTGAATTTATGCATCTATTTTGATGAATATGCATCCAAGATGGATGCACAAAACAAAAAACGTGATTTTCTCGATATTGACGGATCAATGTGTTGTTAAACACTTAAATAATAATAATTACAACTTTCAAATTTTAATTCTTTTGACAGATTTCAATTTCTTCAAAAACATTATGTAAACCAAACAGCTTTTTAAGATTTGAATTAAACCAAGCTTAGTTACCAACCCACAAAATACATTAAAATTTACATATCTATCATTGCTATCTATAGACTATCAAATTTGATACTTTTATGTTATCATATCTAAACCATTATACATTCAAATTAATAATCATATATGATATCTAAAAACACGTAAAATAAAATGAACAAAAGATAAATACTACATACAAAAACAAAGTTCATAAACGGCATGTACCAATGAAATTATTTTTTTAACTTATTTTTAATTTCTCATCTCTCATCCTAGAACTGAATTTATTATTAAATTTTTAATTAGTTTTTTAGTTATACTTGGAGCTAGAAAAAAATAAGATGAAAATAAACTAATTATACAAAAATTATCAAAATTTTCCAATAATTATTAACTGTTATAAACTTCCTCCAGCTACCCATCAAAATCACAAACCATGACATGTCCTTTTAGAAAATTTGCAAAACATGACTTCTATCTATAAAAAACACAAATTATAACTTGCATTTTTTGAAAATAAGGAACACATGCCTTGCATTTTTGGACTATCACAAACCTTAACTTGTGATTTTTATAGAAGGGAAAATGTTAAAGGATGTTGACATCACGATGCATTCACATCAATTTTTACACATGTTAAACAACTTTTTTAATTTAAAATTTATGTGGAAAACATCATATTATATAACTAGTTATTATAACTATTTGATGTTAACATCATTATTTTAAAAAAACATTATTAGTGGTAAACACCTTAGTTTTTGGAGACAGCGATCAGAGAATCAATTGTCATTTCATATAAAGGTTAGAGGTTTTTTTAGAGATAACATCCGCCAATATATTATAAAAAACAAAAATGGGTTATTATCGGGTCATAATGATTTTCGGGTTATATTTACACAAAAGAAAAGCTCAAAATTCTGGAGTTATATTTGCCTTTTACGCATCTCCTTCTTCTTCAAATCAAAGAAAGAAAAAGGAAAACCCAAAATCATAACATCTCGTGCTTTGACACTTCAGATAGATTTGTAATTGAAAAATTGGTAGGTAAGAAATGAGTAATTTGAGAACAACAATAATACTATGTAGACCACAACATCATCATCATCATCATCGTGCCGTCGTAACAACATGTTGCAACTGTTGTAGTTACAACAATAATAACAACAGGTTTGGAAGTCGAACGTTTGTCAGTAATAAGATGGTTCCAAAACAACAGCCTAGATTGTTTTCTTTTTCACCCTCATCAATTCTTGCCCCAAAAATGGAAACATTGTTTATGTGGGGTAGTGATAGATATAGTCATCAACAACAAAGAAGGAAAATGGTAGTTAGAGCAGCAGCTGCTAATTGGACTGATGATAATAAATCACCTTATGCTACTCTTGGTACTTTGGATTTCCTTCTACTTATGTTATTTTTAATACTTGTCGAGGTCATTTTAGAAGCAATCTCTTTACCCCTCGTTCCCTCGGGTAGGGATAGTAAGACTGTTTACATTTCACCTCCCCATATTGGTTATTTTTGTGAGATAGTTTTTGATGTACATTTGTATTATATGTCTAGTGACTTATTAATTTGGTACTTGTTTATTATGTGACATAGTTGTCGAGGTTAACCACTTGGTGGCCACCAGCCACCACTTTCCAGGAGAGGTCCTGGGTTCGAGTCTTGCCAAAGGCAAACTTGAGATAATCAGGGGATTATTAAGTGGTTGAGATTCACCTGGGGAAATAGTGGGTACCAAATGGGGATCAGGGGGTTCCCATCCAATTACCCTTTTCTTTAGTTGTCGAGGTTATTCTGGAAGCCGTCTCTTTACCCTTGTTTACACCGTGGTGGAGCTACATGGAGGCGAGGGTGGCTGTGACTACCCCACGATGTCTATAAAACTTAAAATTTTGGCTTTGTCACCCTGTTTACATCCCACTTCCTTCATAATGGTTGTTATGTAGAATAGTTTTTGTTGTTCATTTGTATTATATGTTTTGTGACTTTGGGTTGTTAGGGATTGCATGCTTTTTAGTGCTTAATCTAGGATTTTATACTTTTTTATTCGCTAAATAAGCTAAAAAGACTGTATCTTTATATCGTATTCTTTACCAAGAACTAAAATATGCAATCCCAAAAAGGGTTCTGTTTGCCTTTGTGTGTTAATATGCTTATCTGCTTAGTTTAAAGCAGATTAGCAGTTTGGTTATTTGGAAGTGTTGAAGCACACTTTAAAATTAGCCAGTCAGCATGGATAAGCACTCTAAAAATAAAGATTCAGAATGCGTCTTGAAATGTGATCAGAAATGGAAATTGCAAAACATGTTTGTAAAAAAGAATCCATGCATGCCTACTAGTGTCTCTGGTTGATGGATGAATGATGGTAACAATTCGGTTTTACTCATATATATATAAACTTTCTTTGGCTTTAGAACATCCATTTTTGATGAGAATAGGATCATCATTTACAGGTTGCATAGCTTGTTTCCTGTTTTTCTGTAGATCTGAGGAAGATGTGTTGTTTTCTAACGATGTCCAATTCTCCTCAAATTTACACAAGTGATTGATAACATTTATAGTGTCTAATGTGTTAAAAAAACTACGATTGCAGAGGTGGAGGGCGATGCTGATGATGAGCAAATAAAGTTGGCTTATAGACGTCTAGCCAAGTTTTATCACCCTGATGGTTTGTCCTTGCTTACTTTTCTTATAATTCCTAAAATGGTAACATGTTAACCTTTTTGTGGCTTATAAACAAACTGTTATTGTATAGTATACTTCAATTATGCTGTAATCTCGTTTTTAATGCAACATGTCTTAATTAGGCTGTGTGATTTTGCATTTGTAGTTTATGATGGCAGAGGTTCTCTGGAGGAAGGGGAAACTGCTGAAGCTCGTTTCATCAAGATTCAAGCAGCCTATGAGTTGCTCATAGACAGTGATGAGCGGAGGAAGTATGATATGGAAAACCGGGTTAATCCAATGAAGGTACTATTAATGATTTTAGTGACCTTTTACTTAAGAAAATATAATTAGCAGTTATTGAACATATTCATACCAAAACCCAAGTAGAGTAAAAAAAACTGTAATTTGCTAACATGGCCCTTAATCTGTCTCCAATGCTAGTGGTGCCCTTGTTTGCGTAGTCAACTACCACATCATATTCTTAAAAATCCTTAAAATCTTACAAATCCTTAAAGTTCCATAGTTTCGCCTCCAACCATACAAACATCCTTATATCTCCTTACATTTTTCACGTCACCACCCATTACTTATATTATTAAAATGTATTAAATAGTTATAATAAGTAAATAAGTAATATCCATAATAAATAGTAAAGTAGACTGGATCAATAACCTATAAAACTCATATCCTTGTATACGCACATATCCCACAAACATGAGAAACTTGGACACACTTGGCATTGTTCTTGCAATGGAGACAGCCTTAGGGCTATGGTTCATATATTTAGACACACATAAAAGTAATGTACCTTAAGATTAAACCTTGTGTTTAGGGGGTGGTTTGATATATAAGGGAGAATTTCATATTTGCCATTGGAGAGTTTATAAATATCATATTTGCCTAATTAAAAATCAAAATATCAAAAATGCCATTATTAAATATAAAAATATCAAAAATACCTAAATGTTAAAGTTTAATATTAAACTCCTCTGATTTTATAGAATATATTTTCAATTTTACAAGGATGCCCCTTTTATACTAATCCCTAATTACATCGCATTTAGAGAGATCTACACTTCCCGTACTCCCGTGTTTTTTCTTCCCTCAATATATTCAAGTTCGATGAACATAAAAGTAGCCCTAATCATAATGAGTCACTCTAATCAGGTTTTTCTATACTTATTTTATGTATCTGTTTTCAAGATGGATTTCCATTCCATTTAATCTTATAAAGAAACTCCATGTTTTGATCATAATCTGTTTCGTTCACACAGATTGATGATTGGTATTACCATGATTTGAATAGAAATTGGATATATGAGGAATTGATTGTTGTAGTGTGTACCTTCTTCTGTTTCTTTTTTTCCCCCTGTATTGGATTGCAATGTTTACATGATTTTGCCATATACATGTACCTTTTTTGACTAATAATTCTTATCCTCAAGTAAAAATTACATGCAGTATTTTTTTCTAATAATTCTTACCCTCAAATAATATATCACTGTCAAATGAATCTGAAATTACCAAGCTGGGCACGCAATTTCAGCCATAATAATTTGTTTAAATAGCAAAAAGTCGTTATTAAGGATAACATTACATATGGACAATGATGTAGATTTGGTGAAATCATCCAAGCCCAGATACAAAGACCTGATCTTCTAGTATGTGCAATACCAAATTGCCAAGTTACAATAACTAGTTTGATTCTTAATTTTATTGAAACAGCAGTTTGATATCTTTTCTGGTGTTGGTAAACTACTTTGAAATTACGATGGTGTAATTGGAGATTAACTAAAAGAGGGTATAATTGTAAATTGGAAATGTCATTTAAAGGATTTTAAAGTTTTATATTCATTAAATTTAATTATATGGGTAATTATGATATTTTTAAATGTTAATAATGGCATTTTTGATATTTCAAAAATTAATTGGATAAATATGATATTTAAAAGGTTAGTAGTGGCAAATATGAAATTTTGCCGATATATAATATATTTATGCGTCTTTGAACATTTTATACATCACCCTAGAATGGACTAGATGAGAATACAAAAGATGTGATCCTTTCAAATCACCCTAAATATGAGAGGAAGATTTTTGTAACAAAAGCAACTAGATAATCATTTCATTTCTTATCATTTCATTTCATTTCCTTTCCATCCTTAAAAAAAACTCAAGAATTCTCTTCTTAAAAAAACTCAAGAACACAGTGTAAGGATTGTGCTTAGCAAAATCCAAAAATAAGCACTTAAAGAGTTCAAAATCAAAGTTTTTAGTTGATGTCAGTTTGAACTGTAAAAGTGTAAAATATAGTCTTATACTTCCAAATTAGTTAAAAGTTCTATATTCCCTCAATAATCAAGTTAGTTAAATAGGTAAAACTTCCAGTTGCAAATTGGTATTATTGATCTGTTGATATGTGCATCGTGCTTTCTTACTTATTGTTAATCACGTTGGCAGGCATCTCAAGCATGGATGGAATGGCTAATGAAAAAACGTAAGGCTTTTGATCAGCGGGGTGATATGGCTATTGCTGCTTGGGCTGAACAACAGCAACGAGAGTTGAATATACGTGTACGGCGTATGTCACGTTCAAAGGTACTAATCTTGATTATAAGTTTATATTATTAGCATAATCATCTAGGAAATATCTTAATTTTGAATATAGTGATTTAGAAGATTGTATTATTTTATTAAACTTTGGGTTCCTCTCGACCCGTTCAACATGTTCCTTTTGGCCGTGTTATTTATTATATTAGAGTTATAACTTTAACTCTTAAGTCTTAGTTACTCACTTGGTTATATGAGTCAGTATTGTCGTATCTACCAAAACCTGTTATTGTAATAGTTATAAGGTTAGTTTGCAATGGAAAAGCGTTTACGATGGATCATTCATCAATGAGGCGAGTCTTCTTGTTAAAGTTTTTTTAATGATTGTATGTGAAATTATTAGATTGACCCTGATGAGGAAAGAAGAATCCTTGCAAAAGAGAAGAAGGCGTCAATGGAGAATTACAACAATACTTTAAAGAGGCATACGCTTGTGTTGAGGAAAAGAGATTTGATGAGAAAGAAAGCAGCTGAAGAGAGTAAAAAACTTATAATTAATAAACTCCTTGCAGCAGAAGGTCTCGAGCTCGCATCTGATGAAGATGATGCACCATCATCATAGGCGATATTGTGATTCCTTCTTCCAGTGTTCTGTTGAATATATATAGGGTGTATATTGATTGAGGGTATATAACTATATATTGTTGTATTACTAGACAATATGTATATATGGCTTTCTGAGTACACAATACAAGTTTTATGCATCTTCAACATCTGTTTGATTCTTCACTTTGATTGTTTTTCCATAGACGATATTAAGCATTGTTCTTTCAGTGTTATGTTAAATATAAGCTGCAGGGATTCAAACTGCAAGCAACCTTACTAAAAACTTCTGGGCTCAAGCATGTGTTATTTCTTTAAGACTTCATTTTTTTATCCCTACCAGTCTCACAGATAATGTTGTATCTTGTTTGTTTACTACTTTACTTACTACTATAGTAAGTCGCAATCATTCTATCTTAATGCCTTTTTTCTTGGATCCTTTTGTGACTGTGTATACATTTATTTACATAAAGTTGTAGATTGATCTTGACGAAAAAAAAAAAGAATATAAGCAGAAGAGAACAAGGCATTATTTCGCAATACACTGTAGAGATAATACACTTGTGATGCTGAGAAAGAATAAAGAATGTACGGGAAGAGAAAAAACTCATTCATCGTTAGCTTCTAGGGTCTACCAGCTCAAGGTATCGGGCTGCCTGCATCTGACAAAAATGATACGTCGTCATATGCAATATTGTGCATCATTTTTTCGATCTTCAGTCAGTATATATATATATATATATATGTATAACTGTATCTCGGTTACTTGTACCCTTGTCGTATTGAGGAATGAGGAACACGTATAGTAGCTTTTAAGATATAATACCGCTAGTTTCATACATACTTTCAACTTCTCTTAGACTTCATGCACATATCATGATTAATATGGCTTGGGCCACAGGGTAGACCGGGCAGGGTTGAATGCAGATGAATTTTTTGTGTGTATAAATGTATAATAATCAAAATGAAAACAGCACTTTCCTCATTTTACACTTATAAACGTTCTTCCTTCTATTGCAGTATAAAGATATAACATAAAATATGAAAAGAAACTCTCATGGTTTTCTCTTTTGACAGTTTGTATCTTTCTATAAGTACATCAGTAAAGACAACAACACAAGTTAAAAAGTAAAATTGAGGATTAGCGTGAAGGAAAGAGCGGTTACTTGTGTGGACCCCAAAAGCAACTTTATTTATTCAGAATTTCTTCAAAGTGTTGTTTAGTAGTATTCACGCATTGATCTCCTTGATGTAACTTGAATGTTTCTCGACAAGTTGCTTGATGAGGGGTGATTCGACATCCGAGCGGTCATTTTCACGATGTACCGACACTTTTCCACTATTAGTTACAAGTATGACTACCTCTTTACGTGTTGAAAGCTCATTCGCTACAACAGCATGCATTTTGTACCTTTTAAGAGCGGTACCAGCCTTCTCTAAAAGAATATCTGTATCCGTCTCCAACTGTATGAAAATATTAGCATGAGGCATCACGTATCTAAACATTCGTTAATCAAAAAGAAAAAAAAAAGCCTAGTAAATCCAAATCCATACGGGGTATTAATGAAGCAGTTGTGGACAATAACAAGTGCATAGGCAAATACTCAAAATAATGTAGGTTGTTTACCTTAAATGATACACAGAATGCAGTGGGGGCCCACTCTTTCCGCAAAACCGAAAGCATCTTTGGGACTTGCGCGAGCCGCATATCTAAAGGACCAGATGCAGACTGGATTTTATGTACTGCCTACGGAAAGAAGACGGAATCAACCCTGACTTCATTATTTAATACAAAAAAAATAGTCGACCACCATTTTTTATGGTAATACCCAAGGAACTTTCTGAAATGGAAGGTAAAACACAAAAGCAAGTATTTGAGTTAATTTAAGTGTACCATGCTCTCCCATGGAACATAGAAATCAGAGACAGCAGCCGCAAGATAAAACATAGCATTTGGTCCAAGATTCTTCATTGATGTTGCAATCAAGCGTAAAATCTGCTCCATTATTTACAAACTATCTTTAGCACGAATCTTGAAAGAAATGTTCTGTAAAAAATGAAAAACATAGCAATGCACTCTACAAATATGAATGATTTTGGAAAAAGCTCACCAGTCACCAGGTATGATGCTCTTTTTTGAGGAACACTAATTTTTGAATATATATGTATACAATTGGTTCAAACATCACATACCAACATGCTTTGTTATATATAAATACCCAATTATGGTTATTTTGAAATGAAAAGCCATGTTTAATTACTTGTTTCTTGAGCATTCTACTATAGAGAATCAGAATAATATAACTCATATCTATAAGTTGGCTTAAATAATCTCTTGAACTTGATGCACATCGCCATATGATGTAAAAATATGCAATTGCTTAAGACTTTTCCTGGTAGTGGAGGCAAATTGGTGGGTAGGGCTGGTTGGATAATTCGTGAAAACAGATTTGGGTGAAAAAGATAATGTTTTGGTACAGGTCAAGTTGGATTGACCTTTTTGCCCAAAATTTTATCATAGAAAATTATGTCACTACCAAACTACAGTGAATAGAAATCTATATTATTACAATAATAATATAGTTATTGAATAAGATGTAAATATCTTAAGCATTATTTAATCCGTTTGATCACTTGGAAATAAAGCATTGCCTGTTTGACTTTTGAATGATTCATAATTAATAGGATGGACATTGCATCCTCTAATAAAGTAGTGTAACTTTCAGTGATTAGGTGATCTGAAGATATTCAAATATAAACGCCAACTTTTAATAATTAGGTAACGTGTTTACCTGAAGATATTCAAAGATGGTTGTAAAGGGCAATTTCAGCAAAAAGCCCCCTGATACAGCCTGAGATGAAAAGAAATCTTTAGTAGGGTGCATAAATTGACCTACAAGTTTCATTAAATATGAGAGATGATTCCTACTGCATGATGCCCGCTAAGTGTGCTCTTGACTGCTTCAGAGTGCGACTCACGCACTGTAATGTATGAAACTTTATTATACATTTGATTAAATATACTAGTATTATAAATAAAACTATATCATTTTTTAATAAATTGAAAAAAAAAAAAGGTGTAGTATGACCTTCTATCCTTGAATCACCAGTAAGCTTAAAACATTCAAGCAGCGGATCATCAGGAAGTGATCTACAATATGGCTGGCAGGTTCCCCTGCAATATGTTGATATTGAAGTATGACCTACTATTAATTTCAAGTCGTCATGCCATGCATGTAGTCACCAATATTAAAAGATAACTTGTAAAAATGGCAAATGTTAATCATTGTTCATCAAATGGCAAGTTATAAGATGTTTTGGATTTCAAACTTTTGAGCATACAAGATAGGCATCATACGTACCTCCTATAGAGAAAGATGACTGAATACCCAGCTTTCAGAAAGTATCTACAAATCATAAACAAATCGAGGTCATCACAAATATAGAACTAGGAGGTGGGAATTTCAAACCAATTACTTATGAATGGATAGATTTGTTCTGTGATTTATCTTTAAAAATGTCAAATGGGGAAAAACAAAAAGATAGTTAAAAAGAAACAGACAAAACAGGTCGAAACAACCCAAACTGTATTTTTAATGCATACAGCATTACAATCTTTTGAACTGCTTTATACAAAAAAAACTAAATAATTATTGAATAGCTTCTGTAAATATATCCAATTCACTGCTTAAAATTTTTTGGACAAAAAGTGTTTTTCTCAACCTGTAGCATAAAAATTGCCCCCTTTAACCCATTACCCAGCCTGACCGATCCTCCCATTTTCCACGTCTAACAGAGTTACAGAAGGCGAGGTATATGGTGGTATACTCGGTAGATGTGGCTCCTCTATGTCCAGAACTGAAGTTATCAATGTAACGCACACATCGTTGCTCTAAAGGGACAGTGGTGCCACCAGATGTCACACATACAACCCTTCTAGGTCCCTCGTTTCCTAAAAACACAAGCCAATATAACTTCTCCAGCACGGAGAAAAGAGATAAAGTTACAGAAAAGATATGTACATATTATATAAACATGCCTGATATAGAAGAGTTCTGATCAATAAATCGGGTTACTTTTCCAGTTATGCTGTTAGCATCTTTCAAAATTGGTGCCGTCTCAAAGAAGGATTTAACTTGAACGGAGGTTGTTTCATCAACCGTATCTAAGTTGTTATCCATCGTATCTGAGTTGTTAACAACATCCATTGAATGAAACACTAAGATAAAGAAAAAGATAAGATAGTGTATGAGATTGGGTCAATTAAAATAAGCAAAGAGATCATTATTTTGTAAGAAGTTTCAACAACCGCAGTTCACATACCAATAAATTCAGTAACCACATATGTACCAACACCAAAGAAAAGATAAGCTACATTGCAAAACTTTTTTTTTTTGACGAAACTAACAAGTAAAAAAAGAAAGGGATTCTGAAAAGATTGAGTAGGGCTGATTTTACGTGTGTGTTGAAAGTGATTAGCTGATTATCGGGTGACCTACTTCTAATCAAGATTATTTAGCAAGTCAGATAATGAGTTTCACACTAGCTGTAATGAAACTGATTGATGAAGGGTAATGTATATACGTATTTCTTAAAAGTAAGTAGTATGTGATACTAAATAACTAGAATCGGATAAACCAGCTGTAATGAGCACATGCAAGAACTTCTATGTAAACTACTGTTTGGGTGTGTATCTAATGTCGAAATTGTAATAATCGTAAAAATCATATGTTTAACAAAGTCTGACAATTCATTGAACAGATAGGCAAAAATGGCAGAAAATGCAAATGAACTCGAAAGACTACTAATCGTATTATAGTTGTGGACTTCAACAAATAGCAATATTCACAACCTAAGAATCTACTATAAACCACCTCGCGAAATCTACTGGGATATGATCCGCCCGATGATGCAAACAATCTAAACACATGGATCCAGATGCACAAAATTATACTTATACCCAGATTTGTGTAGTATATGTGTGTTTCTTGCAAGAAACCGAAAAAAAGTGTAACTCACAAATTCAGTTACTTCTCTTAAATCGTTCTACTCGATTTTCTATATGTCTTCAAATTTTATATTACGACACGCAATGCAAAATTTTCTAAAACAAACTAGTTTTTAACCTGCCCAAATAACTTAATCCCAGAAAATAAAAAATAAAAACCCCAACAAATAGTAACATGTTTTCAGCTAGGCATTTTCACAAACAGTTTGCGGGCATTATAAAAATATATAACAATAAGGCCATTAAACTCTAGTTAAATTTAATCTTAATTCAACTAGTCAGCAGTAAACATAATTGAATAAAGAATGTGATAATGAATTATAAAATTACTATTTAAAAAAAAAAAAACATGAGTATTAGATAATAATGTATACCTTGTTTGGTTTTTGTGTGTGTGTGTGTGTGTGATTATATTGATTCAGCTATCTTCTTCTATTATATAACTGACTGAGTGCATAAATAAATAAAAATTAATTTAAAAAAAGAAAAAGTGAAATATAATTTTAATTAATTGGTGGGGAAAGAAATTAATGGCCGTCATTTACCGCCATTTTACCTTTACAGGTTATATTAATTAATTAATATTAAATGGCAGATCTTAACAGTTCGAATTTGACAAAAATGCATGCTTTTGAAAACCGACCGGACCGCTGTGTGACCGATTATTAAACCGGTCCGTTTTTTTCCAATCAATATATAATGTCTTGTTGTTACTGTAGGCTTCCGAAGAGTTTCTTTTTTTTTTGAATGGCAGGTATATATGTATTATAAATAACAAGACCAACTAGCAAGAGACTAGGCCCAATAATACAAGATGTACAAAGAAGTCTAGCAAATAGAAATACAACACGAACTAAATCTTTACAAGACCACGAGAAGCGGTGGGGGGATCTAGAAAATGAAATCCAAACATTGAAAGCGATTCGACAATCGGACATCAGGTGGTATTGAGTTTCAATTCCATTATTACAACATGGGCAAACCAATGAATTATTACTAATCCTTCTAAACCACAAATTGAATCTAGTTGGCAGCCTATCCTTTAACATTCTCTAAATAAAAATGTTTACCTTATGAGGGGCAATTTTGTTCCATTTTGTAGCAATGTAGTGTAGGGATGTGCACGGGTCAAAACCCGGCATGAACCGTGACCCGAAATTGCAAGAAAAACGGAACCGAATCCCGGCCCGTTAACCTCCCGGGTGGGTCAGTTCGGGTTTTAGCAGGTCGGGTCCGGTTAAACCGGGTAGACCCGTTTTTTCCACCTAAAATTATATAAATAGCACACCAATCAAATTATACATATAGAATCATAGAGGAGAAGGTTTACAAAGAAGCCAAAATGAAGTAGCAGCAGAAGCATGTATCATATCAGTATGTTACATATCGAACAGAGCAATGATAGAGTGTGATGTTGACTGTAGATGAGTCGCCGGTCGTGTTGCCATGGTGACGACGTAGTGGTTGTGCTAGTGCTTTGATTCGTGCATCTCTTTTCTTTTCAAGATATAATGAATAATGAGAAAATGTGTAAGTATATATATTTTATATCTATATGTAAAAGATGGGGTAGTGTAAATCAGATAACTTTTAAAAAGAAAGTGTAAATCAGATACTATTAAAAAATTGTTGTATGGTCATGTCATGTCTATCCAGTGTCCCCACTCCCCACTTCTTTAGTTTATTATTTATTTAATTTTATTTAATACAAAATATATAATAAATTACGTATGGGAATTTCAAAACTTGTGTGTGTACACTTTTCAAGACAAAATTGACCACTTACAATACATGTGTTTTCTTGAGTTTTTCACCATTTACCCTCCACCTCCAAAACTCCATTGTTACAGATTATATACAAACGCATATACATACATAATATGAAGTTAACCCACACACATATATATATATATGATTATGAAGTATGTCACGGTTTTGACGGGTTAAACCGGCAACCCGCGGTTTTTGACCCGGACCGACCCGGACCCGGCCCGTCTGGTGTCCGGTCGGTTCGGGTCGGGTACGGGCGGTTTTGTTGCGGGTCACGGGTTTACGGGTTGTTTGCTCACCCCTAATGTAGTGTCTCGGTAGAATGTTGTTATCAATGTGAGTTCTGACACTTTTAACCGTAAAGTCTTTATCATTATTGCATTCCCAAACCCATTTATCAGGGGAGTTCACAATAGTCACATTACGGATGCAGTCACACAATTCTTACGTCTACCCCTAATTTCCCTTCGCCAGTTCCACACAAAATTCTTTCCATTCCATCTGTTAGCAACCACAACATTTTTGTCATTCTCCAAGTTGTATAATCTTAGGAATCTAGCAGCAAGAGTGGTATTATCAAACCAAACATCATTCCAAAACTTAGTATCTCTACCGAAGAGTGGACGTCAGATACATGGAGTGGACGTCATAGACTTTGGCCATCACTGTATTTTTTTTTTCCTTAGCAACTTTTGTTGATTTCTTTAGATAAAACCATTCAAGGGATTTGAAAGTAAAAATCAAGAAATCAAAACTTACCTCTATAGAGTTTGTTGGGTGGGTCAAAGAGGTTGTGACTTAATATATATATATATATATATATATATAATTTATTTTTTTCATTTATAAATTATGATCTGAGGAGACACATAAAAAACATCTAACATGAAAGGTGTAATCGGTATATTTTTATTGGCATATTTCATTGACACTTTTTGACACATTGGTATTATACACTTTTTTTTCACACAAAGTGTCAAGGCTTCCATTGGGCAAGTGGAGCCGATTGTGGCACTTTTTGGCACCCTTTTTGACACCTTTTTAAGCATGTAACCTCACTTTTGTGTGTGTGTGTTATATATGTGCTTTGCAACTTTTAGCAACATTTATCACTTTAGCACATCGGTTCTCTTACACCCTCACAATTTGGCTCTTTTAGGCAAGTATAGAAAGTGTCACGTGACAAAAGCTCATTGTTTTTAGGAATTTGTCAAAACTTACCTAAATGTAATTCTTGACACTTCAGTTTACACTCTTTCCCATAAGAGTGGACGGAGTGGAGCGGGCACCAAACCGGTACCGGTCCGGTACCTAAGGGAACACCGCTCCGTCCCACTGGTACCGGTAGGGTGGGGAGGAGGGTGGGGAGAGTTATCTCCGGGCTTGTCTCGATTATTTGATCGTTATAATCATTGCTTTTTTCTTCTTCTTTTTTTTTCTTTTTATGAAATATCCATTTCCATCTATACATATAATATATATATATATATATCCTGGTTGGAGAAGACAAGCGCAGCCAGCAGCGAAGGTGAAGCACTCCCCCCACCCTAATACATCTTAAAAGTTTGAAAAAATTAACAAGATTCTTTTCGCAATTAGAGAAAGAAACAAAATTCTTTTCATCAACTTTTTTGATAAATAAATTTGAGTTGTTTTATATATATTACATATATATTATTATTTGATAATATTTTTCTGTAGATAATAACTTGTCTGGTTTTTACGATCAGATTCCACTGGTTGAAACTTTAATCTTCTTTTAGTTCATTTTGACATTTAGTATAGTTCTCAAAGCATTGTAAAAATGTAAGTAGGGTTGGCTATTTGCGAGAGGTTTTGTGTTTTGGAGGTTTATTTTAGGGTTATCATATATGCTTCTAGTAGCATCTAACTTATGTGATACGAAGGCAAATTCATAAAACATATTTACATATTCGTTCTTTTAGCAGTTTTAAAAACACACATTTAATCACTTATTTACCTTTTATTTCCTTATATTATAACATGAAGTAATTTATAAATAAATAATTTTATCATTAAAAAGATATATGCAATTTAAATATGTATATTAAGATAATTTTTTTTTTCTATCCATGTTTATCTAGTAAGTTTTTAACCTAATTGTAAGTTTTTAACCTAATATATTTTTGGGTATTACAAATTACAGTCTCTGGGGCTGTAGTTAAGGTACATTAAATAGTTATAAATTTACCATAAAATTCAGAGGAAGCTTTTAATATGGAAAATACAAATTCTTTATACACGTTAAATACGGCCATAAAGGATGTGTTTAGTATTTTCCTTATTTTTTTAACAAGAACACGAAACGATTGATCGTTAGTATATTTTAATGGTCATTATTATTGTTATGGGTAATGATCAATCCTCCTAAATTATTAGCCTAAAAATCCTCCTAATTAATAGGATTGTGACATGTGGAAAATCAGGGGGTGAGATTAGGAAAGTAAATTAGTGTATTTCCATGTGTTAACAAGTGAATATACTAGGAGGATTTTTAGACGGATTAGTTATGAGGATTTATCATTTTTCTATTTTTATTATAGGTATGACTTTTTCTAAATATAGCTTGTATAGTAGTATTTATAGCAGTTTTATGATATAAGAAAGTTGGCTTATCATTGTCACCTAAAATCTTATCCCAATGTCACAATAAATTAATTCTTAGTAATATATTAGCCTTGATATCTACTAAAAAAAGATATTATATACTTTTATCAAGAGGAATGAAATCATGATGGTAAATCAGGCTAGCAGGTAGCTTCACATTTGGCTTGCTTATTAATTTTTTTAACCACGCTAGCAGGTAGCTGCGCAACTGTCTGCTAGCTTGCTTATTAATTTTTTAACCAGGCTAATAGGTAGCTGCTTGTTAATTTGCTTATTTAATTTTTGTAAAAATATATATATTTAATATGTCAAACTTCTTAGCAGATTTATCATATTGTTTTTATTTAAGGTTTTTTTAGATTCCGTCTATCTTTATTTTGATTTATTACTCTCTCTGTCCCACTAAAAGTGTCATGTTTTGAATTTTCAAAGTCTAATATTTCTAACTTTGACCTTAAATAATTTTTTTTGTGTTAGATAATGTTTGATGAAAGTTATATGAATTGATTGTGGTTTAAAAGGTGTTTTCATTGGTATAACTTTTATCAAGTTTTATATAACAAAAAAATATATATATTTAAGGTTAAAGTTTATAAACATTGACTTTGATTATTCAAAATAGGACATTTTTTATGGAACGATGGGAGTAATATGATGGTTTTATTTGCTTTGTCTTATAGATTCTTTTAAAAAACAAATATATATATAATATGACAAAATTTTAAGTAGGGTTATTTTAGTGTCTTTTATGGTTTTTCTTACATTTCATTTTCTACGTCTCACCCTGTATTACCTTCCGGATTTTACCACATTGCAAATTTTTTTGTTTTTTCTTGCGCAACTGCCTGTCAGTTTTATCTTCTTTTTTTTATAACTAAATATGTGTTTATACAAACTTTTAAACGAGTTTATATTTATTTATGTTTGATATAAAAAACGTAGACATATATTTATGTTTTTTTTTATATATTTTTTAGTAGTCTGTTAACATTTTTGGTTTTTTTTATGGTATATCGCAAACATTTAAACGTAATTGTGCACGTAAATACGATCGTTGAAGCCAGCCCACAACGCGGGCTTATAAACCCACTAGTTGTTATACATTCGAGAGTCCACATCATAAAAAAACTCTATACACACTACATTCCATGTCGCAAAAGGGGGGATGTCATATATTCTCATCTCCCCATCTTTGTTAGTGGCAACCATCACTCCTAATCTTTTTACTATCTTTCTCAACTCTCCTAACTTTTTTTTCCATCCCCTCAACTCTCCCCTCACCTTTTCAACCTTTTCTTCCATCCCCTCTTTCCGCGAACTATATTCTCCCCACCCAACCTTTACTTCCATCTCCCACCCATCTCCTTTGAATGACGGCCGAACCCCCTCTCATCTCCCAAGCTTCCTCTCATCTCCCACCCTCAATCCCTCCCCCCTTCAAAAAAAGAAACTCCATGTACACAGACATTTCGCATCATGTCTCCCTCCATGATGTGAATGTAAATATGTATATATGGAATGTTTTTTTAAAATATTTCTTTATAAAACCAGAAATGCTTCAAAGGCCGGTCAGACCGGTTTAACCTGTTCGGTGTTTTATATATTCTTTTTATAATAATGTTACTAAACATGTTACATTTCAACGAATTCGTCAATTTAATTTATGAAGCAAATCTATCAGATATATATAGCGAGCGCCGAGTTTCATCACACAGATAGAATGTATGCAATTATTCTTGATTCAATCCCATTGCAGAAAGATAGTTCATATAATCATATCTTATAATGCAAATAGAAAAGAAATGAAATAACTAACTGAACTGCAAGATTTATAATGTACAATTTCTAAAAGTTTTGGAAGTTTGAAGAGAACAAGTTTGATCCCAAAACCACAAGTTCAAGAGACCCGGTTGCAACCAGCTAGGCTAAAAACCACTTATTACATCAGTTGGTAAGCATATAGTTATAATCTCCCAGTCACTTCCCTTATTTAAAAGGGGCTTTAATTGCAGATATCACTCTCCGATTTTCCCACATAAAATCAGATCATGATCAAATAAACAGATAGTTGAAACATGCCCTAGAATGAAGAGCAAATGCTGTAAAATCTATTTGCTTCAACTTTTTGTCACGAATTATAAGAAAGAAAGGCAGAAAGCCAAGAACTGAAGTGGTATTCATCTGTATAAAAATAAAACTAGTGCAATCTTTCAACATTATACATCTAATATAGTTCCTTTAGAAACATAATCAATACTTGACTAAACATCTAGTCCGTCTAACTATCAATGGGTACAAATACACAATAAACCAAAACTCAAACAGAACCAAGGATAGCATTCTTTGTCACCTCGTGCGGCCTCAAATAAATCAAATCCATCTCGCGCTGTCTTTGGCTTCTGGAAGAGCAAAATATGCCTATCTATATAACGAATCCTTATTTTGTGCAATGAGCATCAGTACCTTGTTGGACACAGTTAGTGTACCCAAGGCCATGAAGGAATTTCCTTATCTCTTTTGAACTAGTATTGCTGGCTTGTAAAAGTCTTTCATCTTCCTCATAGATCAAGTATGGAGCCTCGCCTTTATTTCTCGATAACAACTTTTTCGCTCCTTTTAGGACGTGATATTCCCAACCCTGAACATCTATCTTCACAAGCAACACAGGTTCGTTTTCTGGAATTATTAGATCAAGTGGAATTGATCTTACTTGAAGTGCAATTTCTTCATTCGATTTAAAAGCCAGTTTGGCACCAGTTGCTGAAACTGCACTATTGTCTAGCCGTCCAACCACCTGTAACAAATCCAAAGATTTAACTTTTGTGATGTATTTTTTTTATAATGGTTAATTTGTGAATGAGAAATGATACGAATGCCAGCATCAGCCTATATATATGCCTTGCAAGGACTATAAGACACAAGACAAATCCACTGGAATTTATGTGAAGATTGATGCATATACATAAAACTTAAACCTAAAATACTTTTATCATTGTACTAAACATCAAGCTGTTATCAAAGCTATCGACAAAAGTCATGTACTTGCACTATTTTTTACCAATTGTAGCTAGACGAGCCACATAACTTCTCGATTGTTGGCAAGAACGGTATGAATTATTATTGGCTAAAAATGCAAGTTAGCAAGTCACTTGCATTTTCACTATTAAATCACAATAAGAACAAACGCTATTACACACATTAAATACTTAAACACTTTCACCATCCTACAAACATCAAATATACCTAGATCAACTCCATTCCAAAAACACTAATAAAAAAAACAATTAAAGATCGATACTTTTTGCTAAATCAGACATACCCATAAATGATCATAGATACATTTCAATTACATATACCTAAATAAAGAATCTTTACACAGTATAACTTTCAGAACAAAAACAGAACACACCAAAGAGCTTCTAGCCTAGCGGTATTTGGGTCGGTCCGCTAACCAAACTGTCATGTTTTCAAGTCACTAAAAGTAACAATTATATATTTTTCTGAAGGGCAAATTATCCTATTTCTACTCCTAAGTTACACGAATGCGATATGTAAGAATTATTAAACAAAACAAAAGACAGACAGACAGACAGACAGACAGACAGACAGACCGACCTTATGAAAGGTAATATTTCCAAGGCGATCAGAAGTAGCAGCTTCAAAAACATGAACCAAATTATCAACCCTATTAAAATAAATCCCATTACAAATACTCTGCAAATTCTCCAAAACCGGCTCAAACGCGAAAACCCGAAAACCCATAACTGCAGCAGCAAAAGTAGCCATTCCTACATTAGCACCAACATCAACAAAAACACCCATTTTACCTTCACCTTTCATCTTCTCCAAAACCTCCTGAATCGTAACAGAAATGTCAGGTCTCCTGAACAACTTCCCTTTTAGTAGCCTAACAATGTTTTTATGGGGCTTTTCGGGCAATGACCCGAAATCGGATAAAGAAAAAAGAAAAGGGTATTTGACATTTTCAACTAAGTTGGCAATTATGGGGTGAGATTGTGGTGATTTGTAACAATTGTAGGGTTCAATTGGGAAATTGGATAATCTGAAAGATGGGTATGGGTTTGGGTTTGAAGAAGAGAGGTAAAAGAAAGTTAGGATGATGAAGGAAGTGGAGATGAGAAGGAAGAGGGTTTTGGGGGTTGTTAGTTTTATGGATTTGTTGTCTTTTTTCCAAGCATTTGCCATTGTAGGATTTGATTTGATTGATTGTGTTTGGGGGTTTATTAGGGTTTTGATTTGATGATTGATGGGTTTGAGTGAGATTGGAAGATCGGATCTTCTTCTTCACACGAGAGTGGAAGTGTTAAAAAGACTTTTCCACTTAAAATAAACTTACCGTAAAGTTTATAATAATTTAATATATAAAAATAACCGTCAGTTGTTTTAGTTTCGAGTGTCACATCCATATGGGAAGTGATAATTCGAAGAAAACTCTATTAAGCTCCCAACCATTAAAAAAGTTAATTAGAAAACGATTTTGCACCTGATAACGATCCAACCCCTAAACAAAAAGATAAAATCTCATTGGATCAATCGATCTTTATCAAATACGTTGATAATTTGATATAGAAATACAAAGGGTGCTTTTATTACTTTACAAGGATGAAGGGTATGAACGTATGGTGCGTTGCATTTGTGGATGGCAAAAATATCCGTACCTGATGGGAAACCCGATACTCGCACCTGATTTAATCGGGGAATCCCTGAATTGACCGGGGATGGGGACGGGTATGGGGATGTAAATCTATTCCCCGATGGAATTGGAGACGGGAATGGGAAACCGTAAATCTCCGATCCTCATACCTGAACCCGAAAATACTATATATATATATATATATATTTATTAGAATCACTTTAAGTCGTTATCTATATTCTAAAATCAATTTTAAGTTTAGAGCTTTTATTTAATACTTTTTATGTGTTATACTTTATTAATCATTCACTTAACATATACATTAGTTTATACATAGAAAGAAAATGTTAAAATACACATTCTCCTACGTATTTTTTATCAAGATAAATTCATGTTCATTCAAAAAAGGTATCCCCGATACCAGACGGGGATCCCCGATGAGGACGGGTATGAGGATGTAATTTAATTCCTTATATATATATATATTATATATATATATATATATATATATATATATATATATATACATATGTCCATGTCAATATAATCCTTATATATATATATATATCTACTTAATTTAGTCCTTTAATACATTTATATATAAGGTTGTCTGGCACCTAAGCTTAGGTATAGAACCCCTCACATACTAATATTTTATTATTTCTTGTTTAATGAATAAATGCATAGGCCCCCATGATTTTTATGTATTAAAAAAACAATATGTGAGTGTTCCACAACTAAGCTTAGATACCTGACAGCCTTATATTCCCATCCCCCTTTATTTATATATATATATATATATATATATATATATATATGTATCCATATTACTTTCATTATTATAAAGATGTGAGATTTAATCTTAATTATAGATCAATTAATTGAAATACAATTTGACTTGTTCAAACACTTTAAATTTTGACTAAATGCCCAAAACAATGCCAAACCCTAATCTTTATCATTAAGCCGTCGTTGACTAAGTTTGACCAACAATTAGACCGACGGTTGACCGAAGCGAAAAATCAAGATCTAAACACCAAAAGCAATTCAAATCGACTTCTAGACTCGAAAATGTACATTTCAACCAGTTTGACCAAGTTTGACCAACCCAAACACATTTCCCGACCGGTTTGACCGGCGTTGACCGGCAGTTGACCGGCCGTTTGACTGAACAAAAATCACTAATACAATTCGGATCTAAGGAGATTTCGGATCAAGAACCTGGATTCAAAGAATTTCAGTATATACAACCGAAATATATATAGTTTTAGTCAAAAATTCGAATCTATAACTATATGTATAGTCACCACCGATTATATATGTACATAAATAAAATTTTCGGACCTATATATATACATATATATATATACATAACGATCTTTGAAAGAAGGAAGGAAAAAGAAGAAAGCTGATTTATATATAGATATATGTGATATTTTCGGATCTAAATGTTTATATAAAAACATAGCCGGAAATATATATATATATATAATATATATATATATATATATATATATATATATATATATGTGTAAAGAAATTCGATATTTGAAGACGAATAAATAAAGATCCAAGATAACTTACTCAAATCTAAAAGAAAAAAAGGAAGGGATGAAGATTTGATGATGGTTGATGGTGGTTCGTGGTGTGGTTCGTGTGGTTCATGGTGGTGGTTCGTGGGTTGTGGCTGCAAAAGAGAGAGGGAGAAGAGGGGGGGGGGGGGGGCGGGGGACGACTAGGGAGAGAAAAGAGAAAAGGGAGAGGAGTGTGGGAAATGAAATTAGGTTTAGGAGGAACTAGGTTTTTGTTAGTTCTTCCCTAGCTTTGACCGAAAATTGACCCACCTTTGACTCTTCCAACAACTCGTTTGACTCAACCAATTAAGAAAACTCAAGATCCGTTAAATCATTTCGTCGACATAATTAAATGAAACTTTTCAATAGCTTTTAAACGAATATAAACATGCCTATATTTGTTTATTTAATCTTTAGTTGATTAAATTTAAGGTATTTTATCTAATTTGGCATTTCCACAAGACAACTAGTATTCTTCCTATTCTCGAGTCCACGTACAATTTTTCTAAAATCTAGGTGCTCATAAGTCCCGAATCAAAAATAAAATCACTTATTCCATGATAAAGTCTTAAAGGTTAATGACGTACATAAACCAGACGAACTAAAGTGACCGGAAAGTGTTTCGGGAAGTACGCTCAGATGAAGGTTGTCACAGCATTACCTCGTTAAAAGAATTTCGTCCCGAAATTCAACTCGAACTAGTCCTATTAAACAATTGGGGGTATTTTGTCTTAAAATGATCTTCCCGTTCCCAAGTATACTCAGGCCCTCGCTTTGAATTCCACCGAACTTTGATAAGCGTATACTTGGTTTTCTTTAGTTTCCGCACCTTGCAGTCCACAATCTCTAAAGGCTCTTTAACGAAATTTAACTTATCGTCAATCCGGATTTCGTCCATAAGCACATGACGATCTTCTTCAGCAAGACATTTTAGAAGGTGCGACACATGAAATATGTCGTGAACTCCTTTCAGCTCTTCTGAAAGTCTCAATCGATAAGCTACCTCGCCAACTCTTTCTAGTATCTCAAAAGGTCCAATAAATCTAGGTCCAAGCTTTCCACTCTTGACAAATCTAACCACTCCCTTCCAAGGGGAAACCTTAAGAAGTACACGGTCCCCAACATTGAATTCTAAAGGTCTACGTCTGACATCCGCATACTTCTTTTGTCGTTTACGTGCTAATCTAAGTCGCTCTTTAATCTGAATTATTTTGTCGGCAGTTTCTTCAATAAGCTCAGGCCCAACCAATTGACTATCGCCAAAGTCAGACCATGCGACAGGTGATCTACACTTCCGTCCATACAATGCCTTGAAAGGAGCCATATTAATACTTGCGTGATAACTATTGTTGTAAGAAAATTATATCAAGTGTAGATGGTCATCCCAGTTACCACCAAAATCTAAGACACAAGCTCTCAACATGTCTTCTAAAGTCTGAATCATACATTCACTCTGACCATCAGTTTGAGGATGGTACGCCATACTCATGTCTATCCTAGTCCCAAAGGCCTTCTGAAACCCTCGCCAAAATCGAGAATTAAAGCGAGTATCTCTGTCTGAAATGATCGAAATTGGTACGCCATGTTTTGATACGATTTCCCTTACATACTTCCTCACCAATTTCTTTGTGGGATCTTTTTCACGAATGTCTAGGAAATGAGCAGACTTTGTCAATCTATCGACGATCACCCATATCATATCATGACCCTCCTTCGTCCTAGGTAGTTTGGTAATGAAATCCATAGTTATGTTCTCCCACTTCCATTCAGGAATTTCTGGTTGTCTAAGTAATCCCGCAGGCTTTTGATGTTCCGCTTTCACCTGTAGACATGTCAAGCATCGACTTACAAACTCAGCAACATCTTTCTTCATGCCAGGCCACCAATATAATTCATGCAGATCATAGTACATCTTGTCGGTGCCCGGATGTACCAAATACCTTGTATTATGAGCTTCGTTCAATATCAATGTTCGTAAATCACCAGTTGAAGGAACCCATAGTCTGTCCACGAAATACAAGCCATCATCGTCTCTTCTATCCAAATGTTGTTCCATTCCTCGTAGTTCCTTCTTAAGAAGATCTTTATTGCCAACAATCACCAATTGTGCTTCTATGATCTGATCTCTAACACTCCTTTGCACTGTAATACTCATAACACGTACTCGTTTAGGCTTAACCCTTTCCTTACGACTTAAGGCATCGGCCACTACATTGGCTTTCCCCGGGTGATAACGAATGTCACAGTCATAATTGCTGAGTAACTCAAGCCATCTTCGTTGTCTCATATTCAAATCTTGTTGATTGAAAATATGTTATAAACTCTTGTGATCCGTGTAGATTACACACTTGGTTCCATACAAATAATGCCTCCAACACTTTAATGCAAAAACCACTGCTCCTAATTCCAAGTCATGGGTTGTGTAATTCTTCTCATGGACCTTCAATTGTCGTGAGGCGTAAGCAATCACTTTGCCTTTTTGCATGAGCACACAACCTAATCCTTGACCCGATGCATCACAATACACTACAAAGTCATCAGATCCTTCTGGCAGACTCAAAATCGGTGCATTACATAGCTTGTCTTTCAAGATTTGAAACGTTGCCTCTTGTTTTTCACCCCAGACATACGGCCTATCCTTCCGAGTTAATTGCGTAAGCGGCAACGCAATCTTAGAGAAATTCTCGATGAACTTTCTATAGTAGCCAGCCATTCCAAGAAATTATCTGACTTCAGTCGGTGTCTCTGGTGTTCTCCAGTTCTTGACTGAATCAATCTTGCCAGGATCCACGTGTATTCCATCCTTGCTCACGACATGTCCCAAATATTGTACCTCATCAAGCCAAAACTCACATTTAGAAAATTTCCGTACAGCTTTTCCTTCCTCAGTAATTCTAGTATCCTTCTCAGATGCTCAACATGTTCTTCCTTTGTCTTTGAGTAAATTAGGATGTCGTCGATAAACACAATTACAAACTTATCCAAATACGGTCGACACACTCTATTCATCAAATCCATGAATACTGCTGGTGCGTTAGTCAATCCAAAAGGCATCACTGTGAACTCAAAATGTCCATATCTTGTCCTAAAAGCAGTCTTTGGTATATCGTCCTCGTGTACACGCAGTTGATGATACCCTGAACGTAAGTCGATTTTTGAGAAACACTTCGCACCTTGAAGTTGATCGAACAGAGCATCAATCCTAGGAAGCAGATAACGATTCTTTACTGTTAACTTATTCAACTCACGGTAGTCGATACACATGTGAAAAGAGCCATCCTTCTTTTTGACGAATAAGACAGGTGTTCCCCACGGTGACTGGCTAGGTCTAATGAATCCTTTGTCCTGAAGTTCTTTTAATTGCGTGGGCAATTCCTGTAATTCAGTTGTTGCTAATCTATAGGGAGATTTTGCTACAGGAGCTGCATTAGGAACGAGACTAATGCGAAAATCAAGTTGTCGAGACGGAGGTAAGCCAGGCAATTCATCAGGGAAGACATCCTGATAGTACCGAACAATGGGGACATTAATCAAGCTAACCTCTTTAGCAGACGCACTCATGACACGACCCTCAAAAGAATCAGACACCTCGCCCTGAACTTTTAGTGTCTCACCGTTTGGTAAGGGAATTCTAACAATTTTTGCACTACAAAGGATCGTTGCATCGACCAAAGACATCCAGACCATACCAACAATAACGTCAAAACTTCCCATTTCAAAAGGTACTAAGTCAATAAAGAAAGCATGATTATTAAGAACTAATGTGCACGAACGAATGACCTGGTCTAATCTGACTAACCCACCATTAGCCATTTCTATGTCAAAACATAAATACATAGGACTCGGCTTAGCACTCAATAAAGGAATGAAACTAGTTGCGACAAAACTATAGTCAGCTCCAGAATCAAAGAGAACAGTAGCATAATGACCATTTAGAAGAAACGTACCTGCAACCACGTTCAGGTCGTTGCAAGCCTCAGCAGCATTCAGAACAAAAGCACGACCTCTAGCAGCTGGAGCCTGATTGCCTCTATTCTGATTGGGTCCAGTAATTTGTAGCTGGTTAGGATGAACTGCCACTTGAACCTGTTGCCCAACCCACTGAGGACATGTGTTCCGATAGTGATTAGTGGCCCCACATTCATAACACCCTCCACGAACTCCGATTGGTCTCCTTTGATTTAATGGTGCAACATTCAATGGTTCCACTTAAGTCCTTGGTTCCCGACAGTAATTTGCCAAATGCCCAGTCTTATTGCAGTTGTAGCATGTTAAGCAATTCTGATTTGCTGCATGGTGCAGATTGCACTTGGTACACTTAGGATGAGGACCCACATATTCCTTTTTGCCAGCATCAGTCACTGCAAATACCTTGCCTCTGTTTTGTCTCTTTCCATCAGATCGCCAAACTTTCTTATTATTACTCGTCCCACTGGTTTCCTTCCTTTTTGTCCCAACAGCAGTAATAGTTCCACACTGAACCAACTCCTCTGTCATAGCTTCAGACCTCAATATAGCCTCCTCTAGAGTAAGTGGGTGAACAGCAGCCATAGTCGATCTAACCTGAGGAATTAACCCACAAAGATACTTCTTTATACCTTTGTTCTCAGGTTCAACCAAGTGTGGAACGAGCCTTGAAAGTTCATTAAAGCGGGTTGTATATCCAGCATGATCTGCACCGACCATCTTATGTTCCAAAAACTCTCGTTCTAGCTTCACCAGTTCAGTTGCAGTGCAGAACTTTTTCATCATCAACTCTCTGAAGTTATACCAAGACATCGCCTCTGCCGCTAATCTGCCTCTGATTCAGCACTGAGTGTTCCACCAAGACAAAGCATCTTTAGTGAAAGAGTTCGCCACATACTTGACCCTTTGTTCAGGAGTACAATCACTAATACCAATCACAGCTTCCATCTTTTCTAGCCATTGAATAAACTTGACTGCTCCACCTCTACCATCATACTCTTGCACACCACAATCCTTAAAGTTTTTGTAAGTACAAGTCCTGACACCACTTCTAGGTCCCCTTGGCACATTCGCAAGTCGAATTCCTTGATCAACGTCTTCATAATATTCACCATCCTGATCATCCCCTGCGTCCTCATACTGAGCATCATCATACTGAGCATCTTCATTCTCTGCATTTTGTGCATTTTGAGCATTTTGTGCGAGTATAGTGTTAACCACTTGGGTGATCATGGCAATCATGGCTGAGTCTGGTTGCATTCCAGCTTGCTCATTTGCAGTTTCATTTTCAGCTTCACCATGACCGCGTCCACGGCCACTACCTCGGCCGCCACCACGGCCTGCACCACGTCCAACACCATGACCAGTACCTCGACCTCCAACCTGTTCATTTCCACGGCCCGTACCACGGCCAACACCTTGAACTACCTCAGGCCCAGCGCCACGACCTATACCACGGCCTCCACTCCGTCCAGTTCCTCGGCCAATACCACGACCTTGACCAGAGTCTTTGTTTTCACCATGGCCTCTTCCACGGCCGCCGCTAGTTCCAGCACTAGATCTTGTTCTTGCCATTATCCTATAACCACGTGTCATTAGTCGAGGAAAGATATACTCGACGATGTTATCATCACAAAATACTCTCAGTAGGCTCTCTCGTCTTATGGTCTAAGGAAATGCTATCTAGAACCTAAACTACTCACGCAATACCTGTCAATGCAATACATATATATACTAATAATATATAACCCTAAATCGCAGTTAAAATGTAATCCGAATCTAACACCTACATCCGTTGCACTAGTGGTGTATGTATACAGGGTGTACCAGCGGCTAACCCTCCACACCCCTAGTACATCTAATGCAAGGTCGGATCACGGTACTGGTATGCTCTCTAGGTATTGGTCGGGTATGTATACAGGGTGTACCAGCGGCTAACCCTCCACCTAACCAATACCCGTTAAGCATCCCAAGATAGCTACTACACTCTCACTACAAGTGAAATCACTGATGTCAATAACTGTCGCAAGGCATGGCGGTAATCATAGAACAGCTGATCAGGCTTTTCTATGATTATCGCTATGCGATACTAGTTAGCGCCATCGCTTCATCTTGCTCTAATACACATAAATAATCACAATAACACCGAAAGCACACAGTCACCAAATGATAGCCATAGTCAAAATAAACACAGAGATAATAAGTCTAAACAGAATATGAACTCAAAATATAAGCGACGTTAACACGTCTAGGATGCATCTATGATTCCTATCGTAAATGCTATACAGGGTTCTTAGGTTATAGTCTAGGCTTTTCCACCTTATTCTCTACAAACTTGGCTTTGATACCATTCTGTAACACCCCACCATTGGCGGAAACATGAGGTATCATGAAAAGTACAACACGACGTGGAATTACATAGATACTGCTAAATGAAGTAGAATATAATAAATATATTCTCAAAAACATGAGTTCAAAGTCATAACTGTGCTAAAATAGCTTATTACAACCAAGTCCATAAAGAAATAATCCAAGGCATATAGCCTTAAAGTCTGACAATAAATAAGGAGTACTAATCTTTGAAGTCCAGCCTAGCATAGCAGTTCTTATCCCTGATTAGCCTGAGTACCTGAAAAGTATATATTAAAACGCGTCAACACAAAGGTTGGTGAGTTCGTAGGTTTTAGTCAAAAGTCTAGTCAAAGAAATAAGTCTTTTGTCGATTATTTTAAGTCTAAACCAGTAGTAGTTCAATATATAACGAGCAAAGTTACACCATAATAAGTCCAAAAGTCTCAATGTCTCAAAGTCCGGCCTTACGATACCTGCCTCAGTCCAAAGTCTCAAGTCTCAACTCATACAATCAGTACGTCCAAAGCACAACAACAAAACACATAATCACACACATACAAATAGGGTCAAAGCACGTCAAATGGCACAAGTAACTCTATACGCACAGGCTCAATATTGAATATAAAACAGAAAATCGACAAAAGTGTTTAAAAATAAATAAGTATACTTTCCACCCCAAAATTTGTAAAAGAGGGGCTACGAGACTCACCTAAAAGCAGCGCAAGTATAAATTATCCTAGATGAACGAACAAGGATACGAGTAGTCAAATACACCTGAAGCACGTACACTAACTGTTCGAAAGTCCTACATTGTCCACAAATCACCCAGTAAGAACTTGGATTTAATTGTACTCGTGTATATCCTATACTAGTGTCTTAGGAAATGCCATTATGTCTCGTCAATGTCTTAATATATATAATAGTCTTGTGGTCCTTATAAATTGTCCAATAATAACGTCACGTCTTATGTTTATATCTCGTCAAGTATTTGTATGGAATGTCATCATAAAATATGTTAAGTCCGATGAGTAATTGATTTATTATTATACAAATGTATAATTTATATAGTCTTTACAAAATCTTTTTATTATATATATATAATTATATGTCCATATTAGGTTTTTAATCCCTATATATATATACATATGTCCATGTCAATATAATCCTTATATATATATATATCTACTTAATTTAGTCCTTTAATACATTTATATATATATATATATATATATATATATATATATATCCATATTACTTTCATTATTATAAAGATGTGAGATTTAATCTTAATTATAGATCAATTAATTGAAATACAATTTGACTTGTTCAAACACTTTAAATTTTGACTAAATGCCCAAAACAATGCCAAACCCTAATCTTTATCATTAAGCCATCGTTGACTAAGTTTGACCAACAGTTAGACCGACGGTTGACCGAACCAAAAAATCAAGATCTAAACACCAAAAGCAATTCAAATTGACTTCTAGACTCGAAAATGTACATTTCAACCATTTTGACCAACCCAAACACATTTCCCGACCGGTTTGATCGGCGTTGACCGGCAGTTGACCGGCCGTTTGACTGAACAAAAATCAATTCCAAGAACAAAAATCACTAATACAATTCGGATCTAAGGAGATTTCGGATCAAGAACCCGGATTGAAAGAATTTAGGTATATACAACCGAAATATATATAGTTTTAGTCAAAAATTCGAATCTATAACTATATGTATAGTCACCACCGATTATATATGTACATAAATAAAATTTTCGGACCTATATATATACATATATATATACATAACGATCTTTGAAAGAAGGAAGAAGAAGAAAGCCGATTTATATATAAATATATGTGATATTTTCGAATCTAAATGTTTATAAAAAAGCATAGCCGGAAATATATATATGTGTAAAGAAATTCGAGATTTGAAGACGAATAAACAAAGATCCAACATAACTTACTCAAATCTAAAAGAAAAAGAAGGAAGGGATGAAGATTTGATGATGGTTGATGGTGGTTCGTGGTGGTGGTTCGTGGGTCGTGGCTGCAAAAGAGAGAGGGAGAAGAGGGGGGGGGGGGGGGGACGGCGAGGGAGAGAAAAGAGAAAAGGGAGAGGAGTGTGGGAAATGAAATTAGGTTTAGGAGGAACTAGGTTTTTGTTAGTTCTTCCCTAGCTTTGACCGAAAATTGACCCACCTTTGACTCTTCCAACAACTCGTTTGACTCAACCAATTAAGAAAACTCAAGATCCGTTAAATCATTTCGTCGACATAATTAAATGAAACTTTTCAATAGCTTTTAAACGAATATAAACATGCCTATATTTGTTTATTTAATCTTTAGTTGATTAAATTTAAGGTATTTTATCTAATTTGGCATTTCCACAAGACAACTAGTATTCTTCCTATTCTCGAGTCCACGTACAATTTTTCTAAAGTCTAGGTGCTCATAAGTCCCGAATCAAAAATAAATTCACTTATTCCATGATAAAGTCTTAAAGGTTAATGACGTACATAAACCAGACGAACTAAAGTGACCGGAAAGTATTTCGGAAAGTACGCTCAGATGACGGTTGTCACACATTGATAGGTGACCCTAAGACTATGAGGAGTAGAGAGTTAAGGGAATGCCCCTCCTCCATTCCTTGCTTGACACGTGTCTAACACTAATCATAAGGGGCATTCCCCCAATTACTTAGGAGTAGAACATTCCATCAAGAGGCATTCCCTTACTTTTTTAATTATTTTTTTTATTCTTATAAAACTCATATATCCCTCCTTATCTTCATAAAGTTAGAAAAAGTCAAAGAAAAAAGAAAAGGAAAGCCCGTTCAAAATCGGAAGAGAAAAAAAAAAATTGGACAGGAACGCCCCTTGGGGCCGAGAGGAAATGGGCTATTCCTCACGGTCTAATTGGCATCGATGTAATTAAATGTTGGGCATGTTGTCCAGCCCGCCTTAGACCAATTTTTATTAACAATGTTTATATAAAGCAAAACTAAAAAGAAAGAATTGATATATATATAGATTGGAAATAGATATTCGGGTATATTTTTTGGGTAAGAATTGGCATCCACTTTTTTGTAATTGACATGTTTTTATACGATAATCTAATTAAATATCTTTCTTACTCTTACAAATTTTCTTTCTTACTCTTACACTTTGACATGTATAATCTATTAATTTTCTTTCTTACTCTTACACTTTGACATGTGTAATCTACTAATCCTCTTAATATTTTCATTTCATGACATGTGTAATCTATTAATTCTCTTTCTTACTCTTATGTTTTGATTGATTGTACCATGTGGGTTGTGGCATGCTTATATTATTAGGAAATGTAATAGGAGAATTAATCATCTTCGTTCCTTTAAACTTGTGTCAAAATCTTATTGATTACTACCATGTCAAAATTTTACATGGTAGCACCTTTTTCACCCTTATTTCCGTTTGTAATCTTTAAGTGACGGACTAACAGCTACAATAATAATGTCCAAAAAAAACTCAACTTTTAACAAAAGAGTATGAAAAGATGAGATATAGACAGTTTTTCTCTATTAAGAGGTAGAGAGAACTATCGGCTAGTATATTTTGTATTAGTTTATTGTTCTGTATATATAGATTGGCATCTTGCTGATTTTTGGTGGTTTAATAACTATAGGAAGTAGGCTAGTAGAAAACTAGAAACCAACTTAAGATAACAATAATCCAAAAAGATACAATGATCAAAATTAAAGTTAACTATAGAATAGCAATAAAAATACCCAACTTTACAATCTCGTAGATCCTATCCAAAAAACTCTGCTCTAATATTATAAATTCCCAAAATGTTCTAGTCTCACAACTACATTACACGTACAATAAATTTTCCATCAAGTCATCAAGAGTCACATTAACCATACATCAATTAGATGGAACATGATAATATCTGCCTCTACAAGTACATCTATAGACAACAGGACATGATTCAGGCATGGAACACGTGAAGCTTATCATCACCCTTCGACATGGAAAACATGGCCCGCACGCGTGTGAGCAATCAGGTATGCTTGATCCCGTTGGGTATAGGTCCATTCCGAGCTCCACATGTTTTGTATCCTGCAAAATTATATCCATTTGTGTCATACAACGTTCATAAAATCTTGAAGTCGTTTTATTTGTCAAACACCACGCAATTCACGACACTTTCGTGTCCAACAAAGGTTGATGTTATAACAATCTTTGTGAAAAATATCATTAGGAGTCTTGAAATTGAATTAAATGTAATACAAACCTGAGAATTTTTTTGACTTTGAGCTTCTCCTTGAGCACTTTTTACTTGGGAAGTAACTATATATAATACAAAAGTGAAAACAATTAGTACAATAGGTAATGCAATTTATAGTAATATATGATCAAGATACACTAAAAAAGACTACTAGCTAGCTAAAACTTCTTTTCCTCCTTCAAGAATTACTATTACTATAGTGACTATAAGGTAAAGTTAAATAAAAGACAAACTAACTATTTTTGGTAACTAATTATTGATGCAATTAATTATTGTAAAATGTGACATGTTGCTCTTACAATGATGAGGATGGAGACTTTCGCCAAGGTTAAGTACCAAGAAAATAATAGTCACAAGAAGCAATATGTGGGAATACATGTTCTTCATGTTGTATAAGATATTTATAGCCTTATAGGGGTTTTATAAAAATCAAACTCTTAAAAGAGAGATAAAGAGTGAATGATTTGTAAAAGGTAAACAAAAGTACTATGAAGAATGACCAAGACCAAGAAGTAATTAAAAGCAGATGAGATACAAAGGGAATGGAGAATAAGCAAACATGCATCAATATATATACACACATGCAACAAGTGACATAATTAAGGTGCTTATATAATTAATGTAAGAGTGACATTTGATGCATTTCACATGATTCTTGGCCACGACTTCTTTTGAGTTCAAAACTAAGATTTCAAACGTTGCAAAAATTTGAAACAAGATTTATACTTTACATAAGGGCGGGAAATGACAATATGGGAGATTGGGAGATGCACATGAGAAATTTCAAGGTATTGTTTCGTTACAAGAAAAATGGTGACCATTTTTATAGTTATACCTATTATTTGGTCACTTTCAAAGTTTCACTTAATCTAGTACTCGTATTAAACACATGGGGTTTGCTAAATACTAAGGTGCATAAATTGTTTATACATTTACCATGAAAATTAGAAGGCGAACTTTTAATATGGAAGGTACAAGTTTTTTTTATGCACGTTAAATACAGCCCTAAGGGCTGTATTTAGCATTTCCCTAAACATATTTATTGGCCTACAAAATAATCTTATTTGGTCTCTACTCTCTAATAAAATTTGTGGCGGAACTATAATAACAAAAGTAAATATTAAAATCTGGTTTCTAACGCAAATAGTGGCGACAAAATATAGCTTGTTATCATAGACGGATTTTATATACCCAATTTTAATACAATGTAATTTCTTTTACATTCTAAAGGTACATGTGTAACTTCGGCCATCTCTAGTTGTTATTAACGAAAATTTGGTCATCACACAAAATTAGTGATTTTTCTTGTACTAGTTTGAAGTTTCAACTTCTTGACGAGCGATACAATCATTGAAGCATCACTAGAGATCGAAAACTTATATAAACAATAATCATCCAAATCACTTTAGTAGCAATTTTTTTTAAAATAAGCATTTTTTTTTTGCGATGTAGGGGTATATTGTTTTCGTGTATGAAAATTTCGATATACTCGGTTTCGACCCCCCATTTTAACGTTAGGGAAAAAAAAATTTAGATCCCGACCCTCAACTGAAAATTTTCAAACTTCGCCACTAGTCGAGTATATGACATCGATAAATCACTCTACCCATATCATATTTTGTCATTGGTGTATATCCTCTCTTTGATTAAAATTAAGGGTGATTATCTACACTACTTTATAGAAGTTGTATACCCAATTACCATATTTTTACATCATTTACTCATTTTATTTTAAAATATCTTCATTATCTTATTTTACATCACTTGCCTACATCATGTATTCGATGTCGTGACCACCTCCACAGTAAACTGTCATTGTCACTGTATTGCACAGATACCATGCGGTTAAAAAAAAAAACGAACCATGACACAATTTTGTCAGATAAAAGATTATTTTGGTAGAAATTAAGTTTGATAAAATTGACTAAAATTAATGTTTCACCAAGATACCACCATATATGATGGTATTAGTATTTTCTCATTAATTAATTTCATATGGTTTGTCCTTGATACATTAATAAAGAAAAGGTATGTACGATTGTTAACCTCTTGAATTTTGTTACCAAAAATAAATATATGTACTGTATGTATGTATGTATGTATGATATGACTTATCGAAACGTTTTGCATCATTATAAAAATTCAATGGCGGAATGAAATAGAAGGATCCGATAGAATTTTCTGTTAGTTATTGTACAATATTAAATGTATGACTATGTGGTATATAAACATAACATTGATTGCTAGTATCAATTTTAATACAGGAGAGTAATTGAAAATTTCACGGGGACTGACACAAGATCAAAAGATCTTTGGGGGGGGGGGGGGGGGGGGGGGGGGGGGGGGGGGGTGTAAAGGGTAATTTAATGACACCTGCTGTAAACGTGAAGATGGTGTGAGTCTTTACTTTTTGACTTCCAATAGGGAGTAAATCTGTAAATTCCTTTTGAGAAGTAAAGTTAGAATGATATACTGTAACTGACTTGTATCTTGTGTTTCATATCATCAAAATAAGGATGAGCAAAAACTCCAAGTCCTGAATTTATCAAATTTTGGGCTAATTAATGACAAATGGGCTTGTACTTTATATAAATCGAAAGCACTAATGTGTTGTTGAGGTTTGGACAACATTGCCTACCCGTTTGTTGTATGTAACCAACCAAAGTTAAACTAATGACTGACTTAATATATGAGTTTACACAATACATTTTTACTAGTATATAGTTGTACATTATAACTGTACATAGATATATCCTTTTTATTATTTGGTTCTTCCTAAACGTAAGGGGTTTAAAATCAAGTTAGACAAGATTCCTTTTGCCCACTTCTATCTAGACCACTTTTTTTGTAAGCATTCCCCACCAGTTCACATTCTAGACCCTGAAAAATGACCTATTTAATTTACAACCAGCATCAGCTGAACAGGATTTATTTAGACATGAGTATTATAGAAAATCAGAGACAACCATATAGAACGATGCTCATCAAGTTTTTCTAACAGTTTTTTGCATAGTAATTACCATAGTAGATTCTATATATGATGAATTGACAGAAAAGTTTTGTTGCTAGGTGTGAGTCCCTCGATAGCTATAGATCGCTCTCGAGATCGTCTATGATTATGTCGTGAGTGCGGAATCCTCACGAGATAACTAGTTTGATTAGAAAATTGGTATATCGCTAATTATCAAATAAATAATCAGCCGTATTGTACTATCTTCGTTTCTATAAGCTATAGAACGAACTTAGTTCTCTGCAGTACTTGTATGTCAAACGTATCATCTATATATATCAGGGTATTCGTTCGTATATATGTTTCAGGTCGAACTGGGCTTGCTGGGCTTGTTCTTACGAATTTAGCTGCCAGCCCATGTAACGAAGTAATCTTCGTTTGTACCAAACGAAGTTTATCTTCGTTTGCCTCTAACGAAGATATATTTATCTTCGTTAGATGTAATACTTAGTTATATTCCTAAGTGTTTCATCTTAAGGAATCCTAACACATATTATGTTTGTACTTGTATATCACACAACAAACATCATACATAACACACACATATATATATAACTCCAAAACATGTAATCGATCATTACCAAAACATAAAGTTCATAATCTATCAATTACATATATAGATACGACATAAATTAACATAATATCTCAATCTAAACGACATATCAAATCTAAGTTGCTGTTGTCACATCAACGTGCATCAACAAACTCCCCCTTGACAGCAGCACCTTGATTTCTTAGTCTTCAAAATCTGATCATTCATCAAACAACAATCTTTTGCTATTTGCATGAATATCTTCATGTAAGCAGAGCTGAAGTATCTTACGATATCTACTTTCTTCATGCTTCCAAAATGGCAAAAACGAGCACTCCGTATCGTATAACTTCCTCAGATCATTTCTTGAGAAGTTCACCAACTGCATCGGATCATAAACTCTTCTCAACAAAATCTGCTTCTTTGAATCTGCATACATTTTGGCTTCACCAGAATTTCGATCAATTTCCCAATTATCCATTTTGTCCAAGACATCTTGTGCCCATTTCTTTGCAGGAACCTTGATCATGCATTTAATATCATGTTGAACAAACTCAACTGTTTATCTGGTTTAACCACTCTTTTCTTCGATCTTGGCTCGATTTAAACTTTGGTTATCAGAATCTTTCATGTTCTTCCTTAACCAAAAATCTTTTCTAAGATTCTTACCAACCACATCAGCTAAGCCATCATCGCTTGGATTGATAATCCAGTTATTTCCAAGCTCATGTAATCTTCTTCACACAAACTTCTGAAATGTCTCTCACACCATGCTAAGTACTGACAACCCTCTGGTCTTTTAAGCACAAACAACTTCAATTCATCATCATAAAACAACTCCAGATGATTGTCTTGTACTTTGCAGCATCTTTATCTGAGATATGAGTCCAATACAAATTCGGTTTCCACGTTTCCCTAAGTACTATCCAATCATTTACTCTTTTTCGGGAACACGTCGATCAACAATATGTAATGAATCATCATCTCTGAGAGGAACTGGAAAATCATTTGAATTGAATGGTCTCGTCACATTAATCTCATATTCAGATGGAATCGACACATCACCATTCTTAGCATACACAACACAATGTAGAATTGAGTTAGGCTACTGAATGGGACTTGAAGCATTTTTCTCTAACATCTGATCTCTGCTGATCCAACACTCTATTTTCTTCAATCAACGGATCTTCAGGAATTGAGTCCCACACTTCATCAAACCCATAAGGCTTCTTGAATATATCTAGATTTGGTTCAGGGACAAATTCGCCTTCCTCGAGTTCATCGCCATCAAAGAATAAATCTGTATAATCTGGATCATCTATTTAAATTTACACAAAATGAACACCAGAATAATAGAATAATCATGATAATTATAATAAGATGAAATGTACTTGTATTAAAATAAGATAAATTACATTTCATTACATAAAATGTCATAACTTATTACACACAAACAATTATACATTCTATCTAATAATCTTATCATAAACAAAATTAGAAACCTGAATCACGAGGAGCACCAGAAGGACCAGCACCAGAACCAGAAGCACCTTGCTGAGAAGTATCTCTCCTGTCTCCCCCTCGATCGCTGCACCCTTTCCTCTATCTTCAACTGGGGCGAGAAACATTCCTTTCAGCAGCATTATCAGCATCATCATCGTCATTTTGACGTCGTGGTTGAACCTCTGACAATCTGCAAACTTCTTCAGGAACTTCTCCCCCTTGATTCTTGACCCAGTTGATCAAAAATGTTAAGGCAGCACGAGTAGCAGTGAGATCTGACTCCAAAGTGCGAACTCTGGTCTCCAAAAGATCAACTCGATGACCAAGAACAGGAACAACAGCAGCAGTCAGTCTTGGAGAATCAGGCATTGCTACAGAAGAAGAATCAACACGTCGACGCTTAATTCTGGTATATGAAGATCAATACTCCCTTGCCTCTTGCTGGACTAACCGAACTTGCTTGTTCACAGGGTCGTCCATATCTTCAAAGATCTCTCGCAATTCAGAATCATGCTGAGCTGCAACATCGGGATCAATCTCAGCAGTAGAAATTGAGTTAGCAGAATCTGAAATTGCTGGAGTTGCGTGACAAGCTTTGCTTCTGCGTTCTCTATGAAACAAAACACCCGCTTGATCAAACGACTGATGCGAATGATCGCTTTCAGAAGCAGCCGCAATATCATGTATCATCTTAGTTCGACGTTCAGCAGCAGTAGAATCATCTGTGTCTGTCGCAGTTGTAGCAGCAGAACCGTCGGAACTAGCAAAATCATCTCCATCATTTCCAACATCCAAACCAGCAGACTCATCCCGGAGTCATCAAGAACCATCCGAACTTTCAGAATCACCAGACTCAGAATCGTCATCAACATCATCCACAAACATATCATTCTCAAGACGAGATCGATAGTGGGATTAATCAGGTGACCAAAAGTGGTGGATCATGGAGACCAGCCACATTACCCGTATTGCCTCTAGATCAGCAAAAAGACGCGAAGGCCAAGCATGAAGAACGTAGCGAGGACCTTGGTCATATTCTAACGCGGGGACAAAAATGTCTAACTATAGCCATCACAAATCGAGGATACAGAAGAAATCGCTTTCTCCCCCTAGCATTAATCTGATCAACAAACTCTTGATAAAAATATCGGGAGAAAGGATAAGGGCGATTATATACCAACGCAACCATCTGCGACGCAATCTGTGCAGATAGTTGATCAAAGCCAGCCTTGCGATTGCTCAAACAGACAAGCAATGCATACGCAGATACCTCCATCTTCCCTGAAAACCACTCTTGTCAAAGGAAGTTTGACTGGCCAACAAACCCCATTTCTGAAAGCAGCGAAGAAGGAGTTAAACTCGTAAGTCATTTCAACATCGTCCTCTTCTTCTACGTCGGTTCTGCTCCTAGATGCAAAATAGTGCGGAGCGACTCAGCATTAAATCAAATGTTGTGCCTTCAACAGTGCTCGTACAAAACTTTGGCCATCAACCATAACTTCATGAGCAGTAGACCAGAAAGAATCAATATACAGCTTAATCAGTCTCGGCGAATCACAAAAAGCAAAGGATAATCGTGAGCGAGCAATGTAGTTGAACATTCATGAAAATGTTCACAATTATGCTGATCTGGATCTAGGTCAGTGCAAGATTGTGCTTTTTCACAAATTGACGTGGAGCGAGAGCCATTCTGCAAACCAACCAAAATATCGAAAAACTATAAATAATCACGATAAATGAATTGCCAAGTGAAAAACCCTAATATGAAAAACCTAGTCCAGAATTCGCAAAACAAGTCTGAACGAAGATAACCACTAAATTCGTTAAGTAGATAGAACGAAGATAGAAGCTAAATTCGTAAGCAATAACTAAACGAAAATAGGTCTTAAGTTCGTAAGAATTAAACCTAAATAACACCTAACGAAGTTAAGTTCGTTAAGACTAAACTGTACATGCAAGTTCGTAAGTTATAAAACTTATCTTCCAAGTTCGTAACCTATAAACGAAGTCTAAGTTGTTTGAATAAACCTAAGGGGTGTAAGCTAAATCGTTCACACAAGTCTAAATTCGTGTTGATCAAACCAGATGAATGAGTACAAGAATTTTATAAATATCAACACAAATCAAATCGAAGATACATGGAAACCTAAATCTATTCGTGAATGAAAAGAACATTAAAAACTTACTTAGATCTCAGTTTGGACAATGAATCAAGGAAAAACGAATTAAAGTGAAGAAAAAAGAAAGAAGTTTGTGTTTTAGGGTTTATTTGCTCGAAAATAAGAGTATTTTCGTTTGATAACAGAATAACGAAAAAAAAAACCCTTTATATATGGAACTAACAATGGGCCAACTATGGATCGGGCATAACTTCACAAACGAAGTTAGACAAACGAAGATAAACTTCGTTTGAACAAAGGTGTGTCGAACGAAGATAGCAGTTATCTTCGTAAGAACAAATCTGAAAATAATCCGTAGTTCAGCAAAAATTTCAGAGTTCATCCAAGCAATCTTCCAAAACACAACCCTTTATCACAATTGTACATAGCAAAAACTCGTTAGATAGCAACTGTTCATGCTTGTACTAAAACGTTCTTAGCACCCAGATTCATAATCATAATGTAAGTAGATAACCGAACATTATAATCTTGAATAAAAACATATGGTTTAAACGCATCCATAAACAACCTGAAAATAATCAATGAAACATGAACCTCATACCAATTTGATGATGACACCGAGAACTTCCTTGGATCATAATATGCATGACAGCAAACCATCGTGAAACACTTAAGTCCCATACTAAATGCCGTCTACAAAACTTAACAAACAATGAACTATCAACAAAAATTCACTGAAGAACTTAGTAAAGTTTCCAAAAGTATGTCATAAATCACAGCATGAAATTCAAAGGAAACTAATATGAAATTGATTATTTTCATAAATACATGAATCATAAAAAATAACTGTTCCAAAAACCGTTCAGTATTCACCCTCACATGCTCTAATCTGCATCACAAATATTATCACTACACACCAAGGATCTTATCGTAAGAATCATCCATGTAAATAACAATGCTGTAACAGAAGTCAGCATTCCAACGTTATCTTCTTAACCTGAACACTGCACACTTACCACAAACTCATCAATGCATTGAGAACAAACAGGATAATGCAGAAAATTCAAGTTATAATCACATTAAATCAGGGTTAACAAATATGAAATAACTAAAAAAAAATATCTCAACAGATCAAAAGAGGTCATTTTGTCAAACCCTAAAATGTCACCACACAAAATGAACCAAATCCAATTAATAATTTGGTGACAAATGAAAATCATGAGATTCAAATGACTTTGACATTTCACATTACACTTGAGAAGATTATTTTCTAAACTTTAAACAAATTAATGTCTTATTAGAAATCTTCTTTGTAAACAATTACACACCTCATTAAAAATTCACAGAAGGAATTCAGCAAAAAATATACTCAGAATTTGAATAGGATCTCTCTGCAATAAGAACGTAAAAAAAATACTATTTTGACTCAATTAAAAAAAGAAAATAACACAGAATAAAATTGCAGAATAATAAACTAATTAAATCTAATTAACTAGACCTTATACATTATTCACATTAAGCATGATTACTGCTGATTAGATCAGTTTAGCATGTTACATAAGCCTGCGGGTGAGAAATAATTCTTATTATGAGTTCTGAACCGTGACCCAACAGCGATTACCGGTATGTTTTTCCTCTTAAACACTCGGTACATCCAGTTTCCATTGAGTTATGACACTTTCGACATACCCTGGCCAAGGACAGTCACATGTAACCGAGTAGCCTAATATGCCATATGAATAGTTTGCGAACTTATGTAACCACATTCAGATATACTTTCGTAATCGATACAAGCACTAAGATAAAAGATATTCAATATATTCAAGAACATCCTAACCATCATGAGACACTTTGTGGATAATGAATTGAATTACTTTGTGATTTCACATATATGCTTTGCATTTCATGATTATAAGGAACCCGTGATTTTCTATGAAATTCATGTAGCGAACTTATGACAACCTATCCCAAGTTGGAAGCTTTAGGTAGGCTAGGTATACAAAGATACCCCGAGGACATACTGTCCGAATCTCAAAGACCACATTAGCCCTTAATGTGCATTCAGTTGATTTGCATAACAATATCACATTTACTTTATGCTCATGATTGGTAGATGTTCTTGCTACTCATGAACAAATCTTATAGTAATGTAGATCTTTCACAAAATTTAAGGACTAGATCAATTCATTACAAAAGCAAGCAATCTCAGCCATATATCTGAATATGTTTCACACAAGAACATTGTATATTTTAAGTTCAGATTGAAGGAAACCTGATACTTTGTGTCTACGATATATCCCAAATTGTAACACTGAACTAATCAGTTATATACGATTAAGCAGGCTTAAAAGCTAAAGTATCGTCACTTCTTCATTTAGCGCAGTAGTAACCTTACTTAATTTTTTTTTTTTTTTTTTTTTTTTTTTTTGACACTAGATATATACAAACTTATACTACAAAGACACGGAAAAATACATTTAAGTTCTTTGAGAGAAATACTCGGCATTCTTCATACCATTGAGTTGAAATAACAACTCAAGACGAGGTCCATCAAAAGCTTTAGTGTATAAATCAGCAAGATTATCATCAGTAATAACTTTTCTAAATGAATAAGCTTTTTCTCAAAACAGTCACGTATGAAGTGATACTTTATATCTATGTGCTTGGTGACTTTAAAGTTTTTCGGATTCTTGGTAATATCTATGGCAGACTTATATCAATACAAATAGGAGTATAGAGATATTCATACAATAATCGCGCAGTTGTTGCTGTATCCAAAGCACCTGAGAACAGCAATCCAGCAGCAATGTACTCTGCTTCACAGGATGACTGTGCAAAGATGTTGCTTTTTGCACTGCCACGATACAATTCTCCCCCTAAAAGCTGACATCCACGGACGTTGATTCCTATCCGAGTTGTCACCACCATAATCCGAATAGTATAAGCTACAAAGTCAAACGAACCATACATGGGATACCAAAGACCTAGACGAGGCTGGCTTTCACATAACGAAGGATTCTTTTTGCAGCTTTCAAGTGAGACTCTTTCGGATTAGCCTGATATCTAGCACACATAGAAACAGCAAAGGTAAATCTGGACGTGAGGCTGTCAGATACATCAAAGATCCAATGATAGCTCGATATTGAGTGGCATCGACAGATGGATCATTAGGCTTATCAGGAAACAAACCCATGATAGTCTTAATTGGAGTAACAGCATCTTAGCATCAGACATGCGAACCGAGTAAGCAAATCTTAACAACTTGGTTGATGTATAAAGAAACCATCTTTCAGTTGATCACCTGTAGACCAAGGAAGAAGGTTAATTCCCCCAAGCACTCATCTCAAATTTAGCCTTCATGCTGTGTTCAAATTCCTTGCACATATTGTCATCAGATGAACCAAAAAGAATGTCATCGAATAGACCTGTACAAGCAAGTAGTCTTCCTTTCCATTTAATAAACAACGTGCTGTCTATAGAACCTCTAGTAAACCACTGTCCTTAAATGTGTTGACAATTTTTCATACCACGATCGAGGAGCTGATGTAAACCTATAAGCCTTATCGAGACGATAATTTATTAGGAAAGTCGGATCCTCAAACCGGCAGGTGTTCGACATACACTTCTCTTTAATATCACCATACAAGAAGGCACTCTTTAATCAAGTGATACACCTTAATACCTTTATAACTAGCATATGCTAGAAATAATCGAATAGCTTCAAGTCTAGCACAGGTGCAAATGTCTCATCGTAGTCAAAACCTTTGTTGCTCAATCCTCTAACCCCAAGCGAGCCTTATTTCGAGTGACTACACCTCTTTCATGCGTTTACAACGAAAAACCCAACGCGTTGTTAAAGGAGATTCAAGGAGGTAAGTCAACTAACTTCCTACTCAAGCTTTCTAAACTGAGCCAATTCTCTTGCATCGCCTAACCATGACGGTTCCTTAAGAGCCATTCAACATTCTTAGGCTCAATGAGAGATAAAGCAGTAATACAAGTACAAGTAATTGCCCCAGTATCCTTAACTTCAGCAAACATAAACGACGGTTCTTAGATTGATTCCTCGTGCGAACAGAGGCAGAAGCATCACCAATGATTTGATTGACTGTGATCCTTGGGACTCTGGTTGAGGAACAGTATCGATAGAAAGATCATCACCAAATTCGTTTGCACATGTTGCTCTGGAGTTTATAATTGGAGTTTTAGGCTTTCTGAGTGTCACCTTGTGTCATCAGGTATCTAGAAAGGAGAATCAGGTTAGAGGTACATGCAAAGGAATCAGTAGGAACTATAGGAGCAGGCTCTAAGGTGAATATGCTACTTTTGTCCCACTAGATTCTCCAGATCAGAGGTAGGCTCAACCATTGGTGAGGACCGGAAGAAGAACCAGAAAACCGGTCCACCATCCAGAGGCTCATGAAGAGTACGAATCCTACACTGTTGGAACACCGCCAAAGAAACAGGACCACGAAAGAAGTGAAGACACAGCATAATCAAAATGATAGCAGGACCAAGTGTACAGAGGTTTGTGACTGACAATTACG